>NW_015548286.1:593578-606391 GCF_001515605.1 Sinocyclocheilus anshuiensis
TTTGTTTATATGAAGAGATTTATTTTATTTGTGTTACTTATTTATTTGATTTGGGGTTTGTTTTAAAATTTCAATTTAGTTTTGTTATTTACATTATATTTAAAATTTGTCATTTAGCAAGTGCTTTTATCCAAAGCGACTTACAAATGAGGACAATAGAAGCAATCAAAACCAACAAAAGAGCAATAATATGCATGTGCTATATTAGTATATTATTATTATAGTGTTATATTTCAATTTCACAAAGAAACGTGCAGCATTTTGTCCAAGCAATAATAAAAGGGCACAATTTATAATTTTTCTTAAATCTCATTCTGTAAAATAAAAATCGTGAATCGAATCGAATCGAATCGTGAAATCAAAATTGTGAATCGAATCGAATTGTGAGTTGAGTGAATCGTTAGACCTAGTAGAAATTTATATAAGCCAAGATTTTAAAATATTTTAGAAGTAGTGTACTGTTAGTGTTAACTATTGTGTAATGTTAATATATAGTATATGTTACCTTATTTCAGTGTTACTGCTACTGCTAAATAAACAGACAGGCTAACCTATCATATAGTATCATACACTTTCCCAGCTAATCCTAAACTAACTTTTCTTAACTGAATAGTAAAAACTGCTTCTCTTTCTCTGGCTCCTGGTGTCTTCACTGGTGATTGAAATCTCATTATTTGTGAACTGATGGGATCATGAATTGATCGATTAAATTTTACTATATATTTTACTAATCAAATTGTTAATTTCAGAACTCAGCTGGAAACCAAGCTGCTAAAATGACTTCTCTACTTCTGGGTTTTTATTACATAAGAGAGATAAATACTTCAGCACAGTAGGCAGCTGTAATAGTAAAAACGAAATAAAAGTTTTCTAAAGTGTTCCACATGTAAGACTTATTTAATATGCAATGTTACACAGTCATAGCAGTGGGCGTTTGCATTGAGGTTTTACAAGTGACCCACTCATCTGAGTGTTCAAATCAGAGGGCTAAATTTAGGGTAGAAAATGGCCATTTATTTCTGAATTATGAACACTTTTTAGGTAAAAATCCTACTAATATTATAAGTGCAATATAACAACAGTCTGAAAAATAATAAAAGGAAAAAAATGCAGTTAACGGCCCCTTTAATGGATATATTTATATAGTGCATTATTCTTAAAACTATGTTTATACTGAACATTTTATAAGACCTTTGCATGATGTGAGGCATGTCTTATTTTCATTTTAAATAACATTTTGAAATAAAAAAAATTAAAAATTAAAAAAAAAAGCTTTTTCGTTTTACTGGCCAATGATGATTCTGAAAGAATCTTTTTTTTATTATTGTGGCAAAGTTTATGGTGCCCCACATAAGGGCTCCAGGTCAGAACAAATCCACCGCTGCAAATGAGAACAACTGGATTCCACGGAATCATTCTGAATTATATGGTTGAGAAAAGACCATGTATTGGCGAATTGATTTGATTTTGTCGTGTCATGTTGTTTGTATGATATACGGGTAAGGTTAGATGGTTAAAGGGTCAACAGTGTATAATGTACAGTACAGTGTATATAGTGTATAATAATTAGATTATTATAAGGGAACATGGTTCAATCTGTTTATATTATATTGTTTTGATAAATGAACAAGTATTTACTTTAAAAAAATTATTTGTTTTCCCCTGTTTATTTATGATTCAAGGAATATCCTGTTTAATGAAATACTGAAGAGTAGTATACTAATGTGAGTGTTGAGGTGATAAAAACATTTTTTTTGCACCAAAATTACAATCTGTTATGTCTTTAGCAAGCATTTAGCTAAACGTAACCAGCCACCCTTTACACACACCTTGTTACATTAGATAAAAGTCCAATGCCCATAAAGATCCTAAATGATTAGTAATCGTTTATAAACATTTGCAAATGATGAATAGTTTCCACTTTAGATTGGGTACTGCAAAAACATGAACAAATAATTAGTAGATTATTTGTTAAGATGTGTAAATAGAGGTCTACACAACAAATAAAGACCAACAAATGAAGATCATATGAACTGAAAGTTTACTGACATTTGTGAGCATTTCAATGTACACTCTAAAAAAAAAAGGTTCTTCAGCAGATCTTTGGAGTGGTTAAGGTGCTATATAGCACCACTACCGTAAAACCCGTAAGCCCCTGTATAGTTCTTTAAAGGTTCTTTAACTCTCTCTTAGTGCTCTTAAACAACATAAACATAGTCTATTTCTTGAAGATATAATTTTTTTTTGCCCCCAAGGCCCCCATAAGGAAATATTCCAGGGCCCCCACATGAGACCTTTGACCTCAGAAAAAAAGGACCTCTCCACAAACAGCAACACCAACTTCACACATTACTAACCAGTTAAGACTTTAGATACTTTAGATACTTTATTTCTGGAGTATCTAAAACAGAAGAATTGAGAATTAAGGTTTAGATGTTTGTTTTTGTTTTTTTCTCAACTTACCGTTTTGGTGAATAGTGCATGCTTCAAACGCTCCACCATCATCCCCATCCCAAAGAAATCCAAAATTTACTAAATGACTACAGGCCTGTGGCTCTAACGTCTGTGGTCATGAAGTCTTTTGAAAAACTGGTGCTGGCCCACCTGAAGGACATTACTGGACCCTTGCTGGATCCTCTTCAGTTTGCCTACAGAGCAAACAGGTCTGTGGACGATGCAGTCAACATGGGACTGCATTATGTTCTGCAACATCTAGACAGACCAGGGACTTATGTGAGGATCCTGTTTGTGGACTTCAGCTCGGCGTTTAACACTCTCCGTGCCCACCTCCGTCTGTCAGTGGATCACCAGCTTCCTGACAGACAGACAGCAGCTAGTGAGCCTGGGAAAACTCACATCTAGCACTCTTAAGATCAGCACTGGAGCTCCTCAGGGCTGCGTCCTCTCCCCACTGCTATGTTTAAACATACCTGGCAATAAAGCTCATTCTGATTCTGATTAGTTGCCTCTTGACCCTTGACTTTCATTTTAAGTTTAAATAAGTTTCTCTTTGGCTGTTACAATAGTGTTTATAAAGCACATATGTGATGGCAAGGAACTTATGGTAAAATAATTTCATGCGTCTGAGTCTCTGGTTGCATTTTATCAAAATCTGTAGTTCTTTTATGAGTTTTATATTATTGCAGTTCTACGATACAACGTGACAATGTGAGAAAATTGTATAAACCACTTTTAGAATTACGGGTTATAAAGAGGTTTCAATTCTGTCACTCATAGACATGAAGAATCAGCATGTGAATCTCAGCAATGGTGACAAAATATTCTGATAATTTTGATATGATTTTACAGAGGGTAGTCCGGACTGCTGAGCGAATCATTGGTATAACCCTCCCTTCTCTCCAAGAACTGTACACATCCAGAGTGAGCAAAAGGTCTGGCAAAATCACTCTGGACCCCTCACATTCAGCACACTCCCTTTTTGAACTGTTGCCATCTGGTCGACGCTACAGAGCACTGAGCACCAGAACGGCCAGACACAGGAACAGTTTCTTCCCTCATTACAAAACAGGGCAGTAAAAAGTCACAACAAAAATAAAAGAAAATGGTAAGATTAAAAGAAAATACTAAGATAATGCAGCTGCATAATTTATTCATGTCGCAATGCATGCTGGGAGCCATGGATGAGTTATGATTGGTGCACCACTGTTGAGAAAAAGTGCTATATGGCACCTCTTATGGTTCTACATGGCACCTTTTGACAAAGTGCTATATAGCACCTGTAAAAATAGGTGCTAAATAGCACTAAAAGTGGTTCCCCTATGATTACAAGCCAAAGAACTGCTTTTAGTGCTATATAGCACCATTTTTCTAGAGTGTACATTAAATAATCAAATGTTAATCATTAGGTAATGTTTAGTAAGTTCATTAGTAAACATTAACAAGAACATTATCTCATATTTCTACCTATGTGAATATACATTAACTAATGATTTGTTAAGCATTATATAATGTGTGTTAATGATTTATAAATGAAAGTTATTATAAAGTGTTATACCGTTACTTTTTTAGTGAGTAACACAATTTGCTTTTGAAAATAATTTTCCCTAACGCTGCTAGCAATTTCATTTCTCACTTCCTAATTTCTGTGTGGTTAAACTGACGTTGTAACAGCTGACCCAGCGTTACAACCATCCCTGGTCTCTCCTGCTTTCTCAGTATTGTCCATAACACTTAACGATGCTAACTTTGTAAAGTGGATAAAGGAAAAGCTGTTTCCGGACTGATGTCATGTTGCTCATAGTCTGTGTCATACGATCCACTCTTAATGCTACTCTGAGCCCAGATACTCTGAGGAGATACGGGAACTACAAGGGCACAGAGAAAACAATTTAACAATTGTTTGTAGAGCATCTGTCATCCACATAACATCAGCACAGACTGAGTAAAACACACTCACCCTCAGCATCACTGCTGTTGTTTGTGACCTTGACGAGATGCACAGAATCTCTGTAGTTGTGTTCCTCTGCTTCAGCTGCAGTTTGCAGGTTCATGTATCTCTTCTGGGCCACGGCAGCTAACAGCGAGGGGAAACACACAACTGTCTCAGCTGTAAATCTCAATGGTCCTTAAATTGTCTTATGTAAAATGTAATTTATTATTTCTTGTTTTTTATTTATTTATTTTGCCATTGATTATGGACATGCTCTTGACAGGTTTTGTGAGATTCATCCAAATAAAGGTCTTGATGTAGCTAATAAGATGCTCCACAAGATTTTCTGCAAATTTTCTTGAAAGAGTTGTGCTTTGGATGGTGTTGGGTTGTAGGTTTGCACCCACCTTTTTATCATGATGACACAAGAGGATATTTGTGATAACTGCAATCAAGAGAAAGAAACCCAGAACGAAACACCCCAGCAGCTCTGGAGACGGGAAGAATCCATGTGGACTGTCCACAGATTCAGGATCACCTGTGGTTGCTGGTGCTGAGGTTGGTTCTGGACTGGTGGGAACAGGCAGACCAAGAGAATCTGGAAAAGAAAAAAAAATTAATCTTAATGCTGTTTTACACAGGGCTTCTCTGAGCTGCCTCTGTGCTGCTCCAAACTCACTCTAGAGTCTAGTGTTAAAGGCAGCTCTGTGGCTGCTTCGCTTCTGTGTAAATGAGCAGCGTCAGAGCAGCCTTACATTTTGCAGTTGTCATAACATATATGTAATTATTTATTAATTAATTGGAATATATGTGCAAGTTGTATGGACTACAATGCAGTGGCAACATTGATGGCCAATGTCATTAGATCTCACATGGTGCAAAATTTGGTTTGAGAGCTCCAACAAAGGGGGAAAACATGAGTGGCTAAAGCTTCAGGAGGCTCTGAATATAATATATGAGCTTTATGAATTACTTTTTTTGAGGGGGTTTTTTTTGGAAGCTTGACAGACTGTGATAACGGCTGTGTGAACATTTTTAGAAATTATTGTAGTGTTTCACAGAAGAAAACGAGAGAGTTTTTGTTTTGGGGTAAACTATTGCTTTAGCTATTAAAATGTTGTGTGTGACATGCAAAAGCGCAAAACATGTTACTTACTATTGCAAATCAGCCCAGCTGTTTTTGTTTCCATGCACAAAAACCTACTATTAATGTACTCAGAACACTGCCACAGGTTTGTGCTTCCCCTCAGACAGATAAAATACCAGAGTGGTCCATTTTTATGTTTGAAGGGTGGGTCAAAGGCTGTGAATTGTTTGACCTCTCCACAGTTCAGCATATCACAGGCCATTGCAGCTTCTTCCTTCTGCCAGGACGTGTCACACACTGACCCCCAGCTACCATTTCGATGGACCTCCACTCTCCCTGAGCATCGGTCCAGACCTCCTGTCAGTCGCAGAGCCTTGTATTCTTCATTAAAATAAGAGAAGACATGTCAACAGACACATGCAGTGAGAAAACAAAATCACAAAATCACTTTAACACACACAATAAATTAGTGTCACCCTTGACACAGACCAGTTTTGATCTGTTTGGTTGGCTTTAACACAACTTTTTGACCATAACGGCTTTGGTATTCTGCAGCTGGGATCGTACCACGAGCCGTTTTGAAGAGAAAATAATCATTTGATTAGCCAAAATTTACGAGGGTACGTAAATTACTTGGGGCATCAAAAATCTTTGAAAGAGGTTTTAGATGTTAGGGTAACACTTTACTTGAAGGGGTGTGCATAAGACTGACATGACACCTTCATAATCATGACATGAAACATGTCATGAATATGAAGGAGGTTTTATGCATGTTTATGACAACTGTCATTAAGTGTCATTCGCTCAGTTATGTCATTTTTAATGCAAATATGACATTATTTGACCTAACCCTAACCTAACTCTACCCCTACCCTTACCCCTAACCATAGCCCATAACAAAGACATCTCAAACAATGTCATCTTTGCATTAAAAATTACATAACTGAGCGAATGCACACCCATTCAAGTAAAGTGTAACCGATGTTAGTGCTGCCTTTGGCACTATAGGACCAGAGGTTCTCAACTCTGGCCCTCTAAGTCCACTTTCCTGCAGAGTTTAGCTCCAACCTTGATCAAACCCACCTGTCTGTAACTCTCTAGCGATCCTGAAGACACTGATTAGCTTGTTCAGGTGTGTTTGATTAGGGTTGGAGCTAAACTCTCAATGAGTACGTTTACATGGACATCAGTAATCTAATTATTTACCTTATTCTGAATAAGACAATATTATGATTAAGGTGTTTACATGAGTTTAGAATATTTAAACATGACGGCGTTGTTGAAGCCATGCTCTTTTGTTTGCCGTCAAACGGTTGAGCACTGCCGTGTGTGTATCCTGTCGCAAAATGCAGCAAAAAGTCCTACAAGACAGTAATAACATACAATTCGTCTTCGTTATGGTGCCATATACAGTTTTGGGTGTTTCATGTTTAATTTTACAAAATATTCAAGTGCAATTAATTATTGTCATGCTATACGTGCAAACAGACAATGGCATTGTTGAAGCCATGCTCCTTTATTTGTCGTCAAACGGCTGACCACTGCCGTGTGTGTGTCCAGTCGCAAAATGTGGCGAAAAGTCCTACACAACAGTAATAATGTGATTAAGGTGTGTACATGTCTAGACTGCACTTCAGTAATGCGAAAAAATAGGAATACTCCACATGTCTTAATTGGATTTCTGTTTACTTTGACTATGACTTTAGCCGGATTAAGGTAATCAAAAATCTCTGTTTACATGATTCTTAATCAGAGTATTGATTTAATCGTGTTAAAATCTGAATATTGTTGTCCATGTAAATGTACCCATTGTCAGGTAAGGCAGACACAGATGAGTGTGAACCCAACTGCACATACTTGATGAAAGGTTTGCAGGATGAACAGGCAAGAAACACAATAATAAAAAGATTGGAATATTTAGCTTTGTGATAATGAAGGATATCTTTGCAGGACAAGTCCGACTAGGGAAAAACACACAATGGAAGCACAACGAAGAGAACAGCAAAAGAGAATCATCAATTAAGAATCAATGATTGAGAATCACAGTTCTTTACAGGAGAAGAGTCTTTGCAGTTCTAGTTTTAGGCTTATAGTTTAGGCTATAAACTGATATATTATGGGATGTTATTTACTGTGCATTTTGTTTTATTTTTAAGGATTAAGGCATGTCTTTCAATTAACCTCTCAGTTAAACTTAGGAGTGGGAGAAATTATATCAGATCTGTCATCAAATAGTAATTATTGGGTAACATATGCATGTATGAAGTATCTAATTAACATT
This sequence comes from Sinocyclocheilus anshuiensis, assembly GCF_001515605.1. Lineage (NCBI taxonomy): Eukaryota > Metazoa > Chordata > Actinopteri > Cypriniformes > Cyprinidae > Sinocyclocheilus > Sinocyclocheilus anshuiensis. The sequence goes on from NW_015548286.1 coordinate 601,337, forward strand.
GCTTGAGATGCCGCTTATAACTCACACATAGTGTCACGTACCTGAGCAAACCACACCTGCGTCCTCCTTATGTCCACAGTCGTGTCCATCCGTAATCGCCGGACATTCCCATAAGCTCCTCTCTTTTCCAGTGCAGTTGAGCTCATCCATGTGTATGAGGCCTGTGCCCTGGCCATACGGCTCCCCCTGCCCGCTGACAGACACAGCGTACCCACAGCCCAGCTGTGCACACACCACATGTGCATCGTCCAAATCCCATCCATCATCACATACTGTGCCCCAGGAGCCCCTCCACACCTCCACACGGCCCCCGCAGCGATGACCGCCTCCCACCAACCGAACGGCAGCATTGCCTGAAGAACATTTAATCATTTAGACAAGAAAGACAATATTTACATAGTGCAGACATATAGAAACCTTTAAATATAAACCAAAGCCATGTTTACGGTACACTCTTAAAAATAAAGGTGCTTCACGATGCCATAGAAGAACCTTTTTGTCTAAATGGTTCCATAAAGAACCTTTAACATCTGAAGAACCTTTCTGTTTCACAAAAGGTTCTTTGGGGTGAAAGAAGGTTCTTCAGATTACAAAAAGGTAAGAAAGAGATGGTTCTTTAAAGAACCTTTGACTGAATGGTTCTTTTTGGAACCAAAAATGGTTCTTCTATGGCATCGCTTGAAGAACCTTTTGAAGCACCTTTATTTTTAAGAGTGTAATGCACTTACTAGAATGTTTATGAAGAAAGTTTATTAAAAGGGTTTAAAAGTAGAAATGTGCAGCTTGTATTGTTGTTAAAGTGAACATAATAATTGTTCCATACAAAAATGTTTGCTATCTGAAGTGTGCAATGTTTAATTATTTATTTTCAAGCTGGGACTACTTTTTAGGAACTGGTTATGTGTCAGTGTAATTTCTGTAAGTGGAGTGTATGTTAACAGCCCTTGAGTGTCATGTGAAGTTAAAGGGATAGTTTACCCAAAAATGAAAATGCAATCAGAAACTGTTTGGTTACGTACATTCTTCAAAAGATCTTCTTTTTTGTGGTCAGCAGAAAAATACTTGCAGGTTTGGATTAACTCGAGGGTGAGTAAATGATGTTTTTCATTTTTGGGTGAACTATCCCTTTAAAGGGATTTTTGGCTTCACATTGTGGAGCAGAAAAATTACGTCATTTTGCTCAGACATTTTATCACATTAGTTTCACATGTATAATGTGTAAGTTATATTATGATTTCAAAATAGTGTGTATTTTAACAGTGTATCCCGGTGCAGTGTTGTTGTTGTTTTTTGTTTTTTTTCCTGACCAAAATATATTTTAAATATATGCCAAAAATATGTTGTAAACAGTGAAGCTCAATTAAATATATTTTAAAAATAGAAAACAACCCTCATATACCAAAAATATATTTCAAAATGTATTTCAGGGGCAAAAAAAAATCCCCAATCTTTTTTCTAAGCTTACAGAAGACTACATTTAGGCTAAATGCAAAATATATATAGTTTTTTTTAACATTGTAAAGTATGTTTTTTGCTTAATTTTATTCAAATGTATTATATCTTCATATGGGACCCTGGACCACAAAACCACGAAAACAATTTTTCGAAATTGAGATGTATACATCATCTGAAAGCTGAATAAATAAGTTTTCCATTGATGTATGGTTTGTTAGGATAGGACAATATTTGGCCGGGATACAACTATTTGAGAATCTGGAATCTGAGGGTGCAAAAAAATCTAAATATTGAGAAAATCATCTTTAAAGTTGTCCAAATGAAGTTCTTAGCAATGCATATTACTAATCAAAAATTAAGTTTTTATATATTTACAGTAGGAAATTTACAAAATATCTTCATGGAACATGATCTTTACTTAATATCCTAATGATTTTTGGCATAAAAGAAAAAACAATCATTTTGACCCATACAATGTATTTTTGGCTATTGCTACAAATATACCCCAGCGACTTAAGACTGCTTTTGTGCTCCAGGGTCACATATGTGTTATAGACAACAAATTAGGTTTTTCTTCAAATGTGACATGAATGTATTTTCTTGGATTGAAATATATAGCACAAAATATGTGTTTTAAAAATATATTTATATTTTTTAAACATATTTTCAAAAATATACTAAAATGGACCAAAAATATATTGGTATAAAATATATATATGCAAATATAATTTGAAGCATATTTTAGGGGAAAAAAAGTTTTGGCCATTTTTGTATATTTGAAATATATTTTTAAAATAATTAAAAATATATTTCAAAATGCATTATATTTCCATTTTTGCTCTATGGGGTCCTGTAGACTTCCATTGTCAGTCCTTTACTGTAAAAAAATGGCATATTTCAGTTCAACTTATTTCAACTTGAAGCACACACAGAAATGATCTGACATCATGTCACAGATGCTGTCAACAGAACTTAACTTGTACTGAACCCAGAACATTTCTTTAAATAAATATACTGTCACTGATTTCATAATTATGACATGATCATGGAAAATGTACCGACTTACCACATTTAACTTCAGAAAGGACTGAGCAACTGGAGTTAATAATCTCACGACAGTTCTTCAACTGATAGTTGTGATAAACACAGTTTGTGAAACAGGTCATGTTCAATCCCACACTGCTCTGATTGAGACTGTAGACCTGTCCACAGCCAAGCCCACAGCATACCTCACGGGACACACTGTGGACAGTGTCTTCAGGCAGAGGCACAGAAGATTTCGGGTCTGGGGACTTGATCGTCCAGGAACATGGGCTAGATATTTGAGCCACATAGGGAGAACCTGCGGGTGAAAGAAGATAATCAGAAATTCAAACTCAAGAGTTAAAAAAGATACAAATGGGACATTTTTTTTAATATATATATATATATAAAATAATCAATCAATTTTGAAACATTAGAGATGTTGTTTCCTTTGGAATATCAGCTAATATGCATCATCTCATTTATCATGATATTATTTATTTTTATAAAACGGATAGTTCCGGTCCTTGATTCTGATTGGTTGAGCCAAGTTCGAAGCTGTTGTAAATTACTCTACAAACATACACCTTTGTTTACTTCTGTGTGTTGCTCGGCAACCACTTTGTTGGAACCACAACTGATTCTGAGGAGCTACATTGTTTGGTGGAAGAATACTGTTTTTATTAATATCATTACACTTTATTTGCTCTGTTTTATTTTGTGAAACCTTACTACGTATATGGAATAACCGTTTTATAAAAGCAATAAGCCCCGTGAAGCCGTGGTTTACAGTGAATTTATAACAGCTAAGGGGCGTTGTTAGGCATGACGCGAAGCTGTAATTTCACTGTAAACCACGGCTTCTTGGGGCTTATTGCTTTAATTTATTTATTCAGACCACATCTCAAACAGAGGCAAGTTTATCGTACACTTATCTTAATGTCATTATTTCTTGCATAATTTTATATATTTTTTTGGTATAGTTTGTAACAGTTTTTGCAGTTTCATGCAGTGCATTCCAGACATTACATGTTCTAGCTATTTCACATCCCACCGGTTCTTACCGCAAATAACCTCAGAGAGCATCTTGCAGTGGCTTCTCACAGTCTGACTGCAGTTGCTTAGCTCAGAGTCACGGTAAAGGCAGCCTGTGAGACTGTTACTGTTGAATTCTGCATCATATGCCACATCCCAGAGACAGACAGATCTGAGAGGAGAGACTGTTAATATCCTCCACGGCTATAACTGAGGAGGTGCTGAGGGTCCTGGAGCACGAGCCAGAGCACTGATCTGCTTGTGACACAACTGAGAATACAAGAACATGTACACTTTAATTTCTCAGTGCATATTACTGGTCTATAAACTAATCTTTGGTGTCTATAATTCCAAAGAAACAAAATATATAACAAAAAAATTGCACAAACATACTTGAACCCAAATAAAGCAATACAGCACAATGCTGGCTTTTGAACACACAACATTCATTTATAACAAACCACATAGTAACGGTGTTCAAATAGTAACAATAGCATAGAGTTTGATGTGCCATGCACCTGTTTCAGTGCAACAAAGAGAAATACAGTGGAAGTGAGCAAACGTGCTCCGGTTGTCGCCACATCATCTTGTCAAACTCTTCAAAGTTATGTGAAATATTCTTGACAACGCTCTAAATCTTTGCATCACAACATTCAAAAGTCAACAGAGTAAAAGAAGAGTCATGCACATGTGAACTACTAAACGAAACAAAAACAGCCATGAATATCAATATGACATCCAATTTTAGGAAAGCAAATAACTCACGTTTCACATTGACCCTGACCTTTGGAGGCTCAGTAGGGATTGGACTGTCATATCCTGAAAAAAAGGCAAGAAACTTTATACGGTCTTGATAAACTGTTGCATCTATATTAAATTGCTGGAATAATATTTTTACCAAACTAATGAGAAAGTAAGTATTACATGAAAAAAGTGCATTCTGTGCATCCACTGAAAGACTTCAGCTATACTACATTACATGACAAGTGAATGGTTAATTACATAACGTTTTACAAGCTCTCCTTCGGCTCCTGAGTCTCCGCTGGTCCCATCCAGCCCTCCTTCGTCTCCTGTGTCAGAGAACTCCGCTCCTCCAGAGTGCCCCCAAGTGTCCGCTCCTCGAAAGCACCCTCCAGAGTGCCCTCAAGTGCCCTCTCCTTCCTAGTTTTCCCCAAGAAAATTTGGGGAGAGGGGGCATATACCCGTGGCCGAGCCGGCTAAGGCCACAGAGGATCCGCCGTGGCCTCCTGAGTCCTCTGATCCGCCGTGGCCTCCTGAGTCTCCTGATCTGCCGTGGCCTCCTGAGTCCCCTGCCCCGCCGTGGCCTCCTGAGTCCCCTGATCCGCCGTGGCCTCCTGAGTCCCCTGATCCCCCGTGGCCTCCTGAGTCTCCTGATCTGCCGTGGCCTCCTGAGTCCCCTGATCCCCCGTGGCCTCCTGAGTCTCCTGATCCGCCGTGGCCTCCTGAGTCCCCTGATCCGCCGTGGCCTCCTGAGTCTCCTGATCCGCCGTGGCCTCCTGAGTAACCCTGATCCGCCGTGGC
>NW_015548286.1:606746-614722 GCF_001515605.1 Sinocyclocheilus anshuiensis
TGGCCTCCTGAGTCCCCTGATCCGCCGTGGTCCCCTGAGCTCCCTGATCCGCCGTGGCCTCCTGAGTCCCCTGATCCGCCGTGGCCTCATAAGTCTCCTGATCCGCCATGGCAACCTGAACTGCCTGATCCGCCGTAGTCCCCTGAGCTCCCTGATCCGCATGCCCCCACTACCCGATGTTACCCTTCCGGGAGGGGGGCGATATCTGTCACGTGTTTGTTTCTGTTTAGTTCCTGTCTGCCCTTATTTGGGTTCAGTACCTGTTCTCATTTAGTTAATCATCATTCATTAGTTTCCACCTGTGTTGAATTAATCATCTTATTAGTCCATCGTTTGGTTTTGTATAAATAGCCCTGCCTTTCCTCAGTTTCTTTGTCCTGTCTCCGTCATGTAAAAAGGTTGTTTTCTCCTAGTTTTTCCCAAGTGGATTTATTAAAAGACTCTCTTTATTTGATATCTGCCTCCTTCGTACTCCTTCAAGCTCCTTCGCCTGGCAACCCGTGACATATGTAGATCAAGGAAATCTTTTTTTTTTTTTTTTTTTTCAGGGGGCCGGAAACCCCCCAAGAAAACTTAGTTATTAGACATTGGTATTTCTAAAACCCTGCATGTCCATGATTTTATAATAATAATAACAAACATTATTTTCTATAGGACCTTTAAAAGTTACATCTCAAAGTGGTTTACAAGAAGAAGATAAAATAAAAGAGAAATACAAGCATATAAAAGAAATGCATTCATCAAAAAGTGCATTCAAATACACAATACAAATAAAGCATGCTATCAAAACAAATTAAGAAATAATTAAACCATAAAACAATCACAAAATAATCTAATAAAAGCTACCCTAAAAAGGTAAGTTTTAAGATTTAAAAACCCTAAGAGTTCAGAGACTTCCATCGTTTTGGAGCTAATGAAGAGAAAGCCCTATCACCCATAGATCTTAAACAAGTTTTATTTATTTGAAACATTATTTGATTATTTAATTATTTTTTTTTATTTAGCAAGGACACATTACATTAATATAAAATGACAATAAAGACATTTTACATTTTTACAAAAGATTCTATTTCAGATAAATGCTGTTTAAACTTTCCATTCATCAAAATATCCTCACGGAGCCACTGTCGTTTTTCACAGATCATTAAGCAGAATAATAATTTTCAACTGTGATATTAATAACAAATTTTAGAGTACCAAATCAACAACTACATAAAAAAAAGCTTGTAGACAAACTTTAAGTTGGCTTGAAAAAGCCTAGACTGAAAGTTTGAAGTAGTTTTAAAAGCTTGAAGTTTGAAGGTTTTCAGTTTGAAACAATACTAAAAGGTTTTAATGAGATAGATAGATAGATAGATAGATAGATAGATACCTTGTATTAAAGCAATAGTTTGGATGATGGTTATGATCTTTAAGGTCTCCATTCTTCATGAGCTGGATGAAGGTTGTGTTCAGTTCAGTACTGCTGTGCTTCACTCTCTGCGTCACAGAGAGGAAGTGAAACATCTTGTAGTCTGCATGTTGTTGTTTTTTCCTGAAACCACACATTCCATATAAACCATTACAAAAAGGTTTTTATTTTTTTTTTCAAGTGTTCTGTTAGTATACTTATTTTAAACAAAATAAGAGTGTATGTGCTCAGGACAACATGAATTTTCATAATCGTCCGCAAATGTTTCCCTCACAATTATTAATAACTTAATAGCTTTGTGTAACTGGCCTGGATGCGAGAGTGTATAAAACTTTAACTTCTTAGAAAATAAAACTCAAGTTTACTCATGTTTACATTCTCATGCAGCGCACGTGGCAGCACACGCGCTCTCTCCCATTGGCCAGTCCGTGTTTGAGCTCCACATCCAGGAAATGCACACTACAAAGTGTAAAGGAAAGCCTAATATGAAAGAAAGGTTGCTGGGATAGGGCTGCTCGCGGAGCATTGTGGGTAGACCCGGGTTGAATGGCGTCGTTGGCGTGGGGAGATACTTCGGATGGCGACAATGATCAAGACATGGATTTTCAGGAAGTAAGATACAGTAAAAGGAACAAAAAGAGTAGCATGGGTGATGGATCTGATTGTGAGCAAACAATTAATAAAGTAAGACATACGAGAATTGAAGCTGATAATGAGGTTGAAGAAAGAGAAATCAAAGTGATGGAGTGAACGGCCATTGAACAAAAAGAAGAAGAAGAAGAAGATGAAAGAAACGTAAACAAAAATGATGGTTTAAAGTACGTTCAAAGAATAATAAATGCATATTGTCTTCATTTGTCTCAGTCCGAGTGATAAAAACCAGTGGCTAGAAATCGAAAGTCTAAACTTTTCTTTCGAATGGATGTTTCAAATATTGAAACTAAATATTCATAGATATTTAATTACAGCTAAAAATGCGCAAACAAGTGTCTTGTTCTTGTGACAAACGACCTAAAATAACAAAAGTAATCAAACGGGAAAACCAGAGCACATAAGTGCGCGGGGATCACACGCACGAAGCGCATGCGCACCCACAAGCCGCTCAACAACTACTTGGCGCCGGCGCGAGAGTCACAACCAACTTGCTCCGGTAAGAAGTGCAATGTCATTTTACGCACTTGTTATTTTTATTTAATGCATTTATATAATACATTTATTTTGTGGTTGTGCAGCAGCTGTCGAATGTACCAACTTTAGAACTTATTTTTTTATTTATATAATTGCATTTAGAATTGCGCTTCATCTTTGTTCAGTTCTAACATAATTAATTACACCACCTGAATGTATTGATTTGTTGTTAGCTTTACATGGTATTTAGCTAAATTACGTCTCATTGCATATAAGTTACCAATGGGCAATGCTAACAAGCTAAAGTTGTGGAGGGACCGTATTGAAATGGGAAATAACCTCACATAAATATGAACATGGCTTTGCCATTCAGAATGATAAACTTATGTGTCATGCATTTATAATTCATTAAATGTTTACTTAATTCGCGCGTCCAGTAAGTTATAGCCAGAGAGTAATTTGGCGCGCGACGGTATTGATAAGTTAGATAAAATGCAGCTGAATCACACAACTGCGATTAAATTGGTATGGTTATCAGTAAAGTGACTATATTCGACCTGAGCGTAATGCAACTTATTTTTTATTGTCAAACACTATTTGCTGTTTAATAATGCCTCTTAAATACTGTAATATTTGCATGATAGGCCAACTGCTGCTGAAGAAGGCAACATTCACAAGAAATTACATCTTACTTGCATGCCGAAGGTCATGGCCAGAAGAAGGTAAGAACAGTGTTATTACTGTGATTTCAGTGTAATTAAAGTTGTGTTTGGTGAAGACTTCCATTGCCTTTTATTGTCTTTATACTGAGATCATAATACTTTCTATACCCAAGACGTGAACCTAACCCTAACACAAACCATTCATATCATAATTTTCATTACGATATTATTGTGTATGTTTATTAAGCTATTATGACCATTGGCTACTTCCCAAAATTCTGGTGATTTCAGGGTTTTCCATGCTTGTTGGAACATTTGATAGCATAACATAACCTGAGCAACTTTCTTCTCTCCCTGTGTCTATTAGTGGATGCCAGCAAGCGAGATCTGTCAATGGAAACACACGTAAGATAGCAAGAGTAAAGAAAGAGGTATGATTAGTTTGTATTTGGTCAGTGTGTATGCGGTACTGTTTGTGCATGTACATATATCAGCTGTAATGTATGATTTTTTGTTTTGTATTGTTTTGCAGTGCAACAAGAGGAGAAAATCAATAAAAAAGATGAATGACTCTCAGGTATTTCACATAAACAAAGTACATATACAGTGGCTTATTAAGACCACTTAAATACACAGCTTCACGCTCTTGAGTGAATACAGCTGTCGACGCCTTTCTAATTAGCACAGCAAAGTCTATAGCACACAAATGGCTTGAAATCTAAATTACTGCGGTACAGTTTGCCACTTAAGCACAAATTAACAGGTAGCAAAAAGTCCATGTTTCATCTTTATATGTTGATATTTATGTAAATGTGTTGTCTGTTCAGAATGTATGGAGGCAGAATGGTCTGAACAACGTGAATGAAGTTGTGTCTGACTCGTCTGATCAAACTCCAGATGCACAGCCATCTCCACTCCCAACACTCAGGTGTGTTCCTGTAGTGAAATTACATTGTGACAACATTATGTGACATTCATTACAGAACAACAACAAACTGACAGAGAGGCAGTATTAAAGTGAAGTGCAATGGCATCTTACGCATAGAAGCCATCGGCACATGCCGCTATTTTAGTGGCGCATCTGATTTTCAGTGCATGTGCCACTGAAACTTGTGTGACGCAAAAGTTTGTGCCTCTAGTAGTAGTAGTAGAGTCAGCAGCTATACTGACGTAATTGAGACACAACATGAAAGATTTTAGTATCTGAGATTAAAAAAGAAATGCTTGAAATTTCATTAGGAAATTAAGTAGGACATAAGGAATAGTTTTGTGTACTAACTTATTTTACACTGTAGAAAAAAGGACGAACCTAAATACCCTAAATGTAGTCATACTTTTAGAAAAATGTGACCCTGGACCAAAAAAACAGTCATAAGGGTCCACTTCTCGAAATTGAGATTTATACATCATCTGAAGCTGAATAAATGAGCTTTCCATTGATGTATGGTTTGTTAGGATAGGACAATATTTGGTTGAGATACAACTATTTGAAAATCTGGAATCTGAGGGTGCAAAAAAATCAAAACACTGAGAAAATCGCCTTTAAAGTTGCCCAAATTAAGTTCTTAGCAATGCATATTACTAAGCAAAAATTAAGTTTTGATATATTTACGGTAGGAAATTTACAAAATATCTTCCTGGAACATTATCTTTACTTAATATCCTAATGATTTTTGGCATAAAAGAAAAATCGATCATTTTAACCCATACAATGTCTTTTTTGGCAATTGCTACAAATATACCCCAGCGACTTAAGACTGGTTTTGTGGTCCAGGGTCACAAATGTCAATTAAATATATTTATAATGTTTGTAATTTATATGTTTGTCAAAAATGTTTTTGAGTGGCACGCGGAACTAAATCTTTATACGTATAATGCAACAGTATAATTATATGTTGTTGATTATGCAAACGGCCCGTGCTAAGAAACATTACATTTATCTTGGGTCACTACAAATACAGTGCCATAACAGTAGCATCCATAACTGTTTATTTTTGAGTAATGCGGCATGCATGTCTGTACTGTAGGTGTCAGTGTAAGTTAGTTTATAAGTAGCTTATAGCCCAAAGTATAAGTTAGTTGACCTGACAAGATAAACAAAAACAAACGGCTTCTGTGCGTAAGATGCCATGTCAGTCCAGCAGCAGTTATTAGCATTAAGTGGCAAGAGTCACCATCATCTTGATGCCACTGAACTTCAGGTTGATGTACAGTTGTATATTTTTCTGTATCCTGTTTTTTTACTGAGCTTCCTGTAGTGAAATTACATTGTGACCACATTATGTGACATTCATTACAGAACAACAACAAACTGACAGAGAGGCAGTATTAAAGTGAAGTGCAATGGCATCTTACGCATAGAAGCCATCGGCACATGCCGCTACTTTAGTGGCGCATCTGATTTTCAGTGCATGTGCCACTGAAACTTGTGTGACGCAAAAGTTTGTGCCTCTAGTAGTAGTAGTAGAGTCAGCAGCTATACTGACGTAATTGAGACACAACATGAAAGATTTTAGTATCTGAGATTAAAAAAGAAATGCTTGAAATTTCATTAGGAAATTAAGTAGGACATAAGGAATAGTTTTGTGTACTAACTTATTTTACACTGTAGAAAAAAGGACGAACCTAAATACCCTAAATGTAGTCATACTTTTAGAAAAATGTGACCCTGGACCAAAAAAACAGTCATAAGGGTCCACTTCTCGAAATTGAGATTTATACATCATCTGAAGCTGAATAAATGAGCTTTCCATTGATGTATGGTTTGTTAGGATAGGACAATATTTGGTTGAGATACAACTATTTGAAAATCTGGAATCTGAGGGTGCAAAAAAATCAAAACACTGAGAAAATCGCCTTTAAAGTTGCCCAAATTAAGTTCTTAGCAATGCATATTACTAAGCAAAAATTAAGTTTTGATATATTTACGGTAGGAAATTTACAAAATATCTTCCTGGAACATTATCTTTACTTAATATCCTAATGATTTTTGGCATAAAAGAAAAATCGATCATTTTAACCCATACAATGTCTTTTTTGGCAATTGCTACAAATATACCCCAGCGACTTAAGACTGGTTTTGTGGTCCAGGGTCACAAATGTCAATTAAATATATTTATAATGTTTGTAATTTATATGTTTGTCAAAAATGTTTTTGAGTGGCACGCGGAACTAAATCTTTATACGTATAATGCAACAGTATAATTATATGTTGTTGATTATGCAAACGGCCCGTGCTAAGAAACATTACATTTATCTTGGGTCACTACAAATACAGTGCCATAACAGTAGCATCCATAACTGTAAAACTTTATTTTTGAGTAATGCGGCATGCATGTCTGTACTGTAGGTGTCAGTGTAAGTTAGTTTATAAGTAGCTTATAGCCCAAAGTATAAGTTAGTTGACCTGACAAGATAAACAAAAACAAACGGCTTCTGTGCGTAAGATGCCATGTCAGTCCAGCAGCAGTTATTAGCATTAAGTGGCAAGAGTCACCATCATCTTGATGCCACTGAACTTCAGGTTGATGTACAGTTGTATATTTTTCTGTATCCTGTTTTTTTACTGATACATTGTCTGAAGTCTGTATTTCTGTTCTGTTTTGTTTTGGGGAAGTTGGGGCAGTTCAGAGGACGTCTGGATGAAAATGCTGAGTAAAGAGATAAAGTACGAACACAGCAAGAGCAGTTTAGACAGACATCCGTCACTGCGGCCCAAAATGAGAGCCATGCTGCTCGACTTGCTCATGGAGGTACTGTCACACGATCTGCTCTTCACACTAGATTCCGTTTATAATGTTTCACTGTATAGACTTCCATGAAGTGAGAGTTAGTTATTGTTACTATTAAGGCTGGGCGATATAGCTAAAAAATGTATCAATGATATAATGTTTCATATCGTTCGGTATCGATAATTATTGACATTTTTTATAACCTTTTTTAAAACAAAGAGCAATAGAAAAATTTTTAAATTTAACCACTGTATTTTTAAATTAACCCAATTTATTGAGACAAACAACAAATATTTTTTTGTTTTAACAGTCAAACACAAAATAAAAATTAAACAAATATCTAATTTCTAATGTTTTATATGCAGATTAAACTAAAGGAAACTTTTGCATGATGCATCACCGCATCTCGTGCTCCACTGATGACGCTCCCTGATGCACACCTAACATTTGATTGTACTATTTTTGCATTCAAATGCAAATGTTTATTTTAAAATCAACTAATATTCATTTTTTTATTCACAATCTCCACATCACAGGCAGGCACAGCACTCAATTCAGCATGTGTTCGTGTTTGTGTGTGCGGTCTGTGTCACTAATAGCACGTGCCTATATCATGCGCTATGTCGAACATTTTTCGTTCGTTATCGAAGAAGGTGTACCGTCGATAAATATCGATACCGTTTTATCTCCCAGGCCTAGTTACGATCCCCCTTTTTGGTCTAAAAGGATGGTAACAAACGTTGCGAGGAGAGAGTGAGAGAACTCCCGTCCCCAGGACAGCCACAAATTAAAACACCACCAGGTTTCGAAGTAAAAAGATACAGCGGGTTTTATTTTAGATAATCAGTGGGCTACAAACATAAGACTTCAGGAGGGGAAACGGCCAAAATAACAAACAAAAGATACACTTACTGAGGGTTTGTGGACATAACTTACCTAGCCTCAAAAGAAAGAGAAACCAAAGACAAATCCTTTCCTTACTCCTGTAAGGCATTTGCAAACATCACACAAAGGAACGATGGAATCTCCACATTCCATCAGAAA
>NW_015548287.1:0-1105 GCF_001515605.1 Sinocyclocheilus anshuiensis
GGAGGGAGACAGCCTTCGCTCCAGCCCTTGCTGCAGAAAGGAAAGTACGACCGCAATCGGGCATCTCCGGGGGTCTTCTCAGTGAGAAGAACACCACTCGATGAACAGGTTCCACTTCAAGGCGTAAGCGTGTCTCGTAGACGGTGTTCTCGCCGAAGTGATGGTGTTCACTACACCTCCTGGGGTAGGTCACCTAGAACCTCCGCGTCCCGTCCAGGGACCAGACATGGAGATCTGGACGCGGGTGCCAAACGGTGCCCTGTCTCTTGAGTCAGTAGATCCTTCCTCAGAGGAATCGGCCAAGGAGGGGCTGTCGCGAGGAGCACTAGTTCGGGGAACCAGGTCCGAGTGGGCCAATACGGCGCCACTAGCAAGACTCGCTCCTCGTCCTCCCGGACTTTGCACAGTGTCTGTGCGAGAAGGCTCACTGGGGGCATGCATACTTGCGTAGGCCCCGCGGCCAGCTGTGTGCCAGTGTCGAGTGTTCCCTCGGTCAGGGAGTAGAACAACCGGCAGTGAGAGGTCTCTGGAGAAGCAAACAGGTCTACCTGAGCGGCTCCGAAATGTCAAATCAGCTGGACCGTCTGGGGATGGAGTCGCCATTCTCCCGGGAGCATTGCTCGAGACAGCTTGTCGGCTGTACGGTTGAGCAGGCCCGGAATGTGAACAGCACGAAGTGACCTCAGAACCTTCCGACTCCAAAGGAGGAGGTGGCGGGCGAGTTGCGACATGCGACGGGAGCGCAGACCACCTTGTCGGTTGATGTACGCAACAGTCGCTGTGTTGTAGTCGCAAGCACGTGCTTGCCTTGTAAGCGCCCGTTGAGACAGTTCAAGGCAAGGCGCACTGCCAACAACTCTAGGCAATTGATGTGCCAGTGCAGCTGCGGGCCCGTCCAAACACCTGAGACTGCATGCCAGTTGTACGTGGCACCCCACCCGGTGGTGGAGGCATCCGTGTAGACCACGGCATGCCTGGAGATCTGCTCTAGGGGCACCCCTGCCCGGAGGAACGCAAGATCTGACCACGGGGTGAAGGTTTGGCGACAGGTCGGTGTAACTTGGACCCGGTGAGTGCCGCGCTTCCACGCCCACCTCGGGACTCG
>NW_015548287.1:1398-1671 GCF_001515605.1 Sinocyclocheilus anshuiensis
ACAAGAGCCGCTTTCGTGAAGACACGGGGAGACAGGGACAGCCCGAAGGGCAGGACCTTGTACTGATATGACTGATATGCGAACGCAAACCGCAGAAATGGTCTGTGGCGTGGAAGGATCGACACATGAAAGTACGCGTCCTTCAGGTCGATCGCTGCAAACCAATCTCGGGGACGGACGCACCCGAAGATGCGTTTCTGCGTCAACATCTTGAACGGTAGCCAGTGAAGGGCCTGTTTCAAGACACGCAGATCCAAGATTGCTAATAAACCA
>NW_015548287.1:2313-3106 GCF_001515605.1 Sinocyclocheilus anshuiensis
TTGGCAGAGGGTGCGTGAGTAGGGCCTTTGTTGACGCTCTCGAACCGCCCGCTGCTGCCGTCTGGCGAAGGAGGAGGATGAGTGAGGTCCGGCGTTAGTCCGTCCGCAACTCTCCGTGCCCTCCTGAGACCCAGAGATAAAGGAAACTGCTCTTTTGTCGAGAATTTGGGTACCGTCGGCCGTGAGGCCAACGGCGGGAAAAAATGAAACAAAAGATTCTCCACCCGGCCCTCCTCCGGGGGAGGGAGTGGTGCGTTCACCATCTCCCGAAGAGCAGATCCTTCCATCTCTGGGCCGCCTGTCTCAGGGCCGCTTGCTTCTCGGCTTGCCGCCAGGTTTGACGGGGGCCACACCCAGCTCCACGACGCCGCTTTGCTGGAGGCTGCTGCGGATGTGGCGTGGGAGTGGGGGCGGACGCGGGGGCCCGCCCTCGGCGACGAGCAGGCTGGGGCGCTGCAGCCGGCGGACGGGTGGAGGCAGCAGCTGCCCGCCGGGGCAGGATGTGCTGGATCGCCTCTGTCTGCTTCTGGGCAGCCGAGAACTGCTGGGCAAAGCTCTCGACTGCGTCGCCGAAGAGGCCGGTCTGGGACACAGGGGAATTGAGGAACTGAACCTTGTCGGTGTCCCTCATGTCCGCCAGACACAGCCAGAGATGGCGCTCCTGGACCACAAGCGTGGACATCGCACGACCCAGAGAACTCGCGGTGACCTTCGTCGCTGACACAGCCAGCAGCCAGAGACCTGGACTACAAGAGTGGACATCGCACGACCCAGAGAACTCGCGGTGACCTTC
>NW_015548288.1:0-7918 GCF_001515605.1 Sinocyclocheilus anshuiensis
ATGGAAAAAGTAGAGATGCACTAATAATTATTTATCTTACAGCTATTAATGGCTGATATTAAAATGCTATACTATTCCTTAATAAAATATATATACTACTAGTAAAAATAAAGCAGTAAAAATGCTACAAGTGAGCTTAGTTGCCAAGGCATCATTTCTAATTTTTGCTAAGGTTTTCATCTAATATTAATATTTTATTTGATTTCAGCTTTATTTCAATTACCACATTTGTAATTTAAATGAATAGCACAAATAAATATCCAATATCCAACTGTTGCAATACACAAAAAAATCTCTAATATTGTCTGATAAATATGGCTCAGATATATCATGCATCAAAAAAAGATAAGTTTGACTTGATCATGTTGTCTTGTCAGTTACATTCATCAATTTATTCTAATGATGTTTAGTGAACAAATCAACATTTTTTTTTAAGAATCATTCAAACCGAAGTTTAATCGGTTTCCTTTTAGACCATTATTTAGATAAAGGGACAAAGAGAAACTTTATGATCAAAACAAAACACAAAAATTGTAATATTACTAAAAAGAGCAGTCTGGCATTAATTCAGAGAAAAGTCATGTAAGAAATTTAAACAGTAGCGTGTTTAGGCACCACGCAATTGCATGGGGCCCCGCGTTACAGGGGACCCCTGCAGAATGCGATTTCTACTGAGCGGGGCCACCCTGGGACCACTTACAGAGAGCCCCCAACACACTAAACATGTCCCTGAATTTAAACCAAATGTGTTTCTTCGTAATGAACCCTTGACAGTGCTCATGGCTCAAAAAGCAAACTCTGAGTCAGCGCTCCATACTGAGAAGATGGCATGCCCTGCCTATAGATAACAATGTGACAGTGTGAGTCTGTGACAGACTTTCACATAGACAGACAGTCAAAAACAGGAAGCACCACTGCTAAGCACAAAGAGAAGTTAAGTAGCCTCCACTTTTTGGCTTTTGATCTTTAGTTGGTGTGAGTGTGTATTTGATTGGAATGTGGCACCAGTCAGTCTCCAGTGACCTGGCAGGAACAGGAAGTACTCCACAGCCACTTCCTTTCTGCTGAGGAGGGTCGTGCGTCAGCAAGCAGGAGCACTGCCATCCAGTGACTGAGTGCACACACACACACACTCATCTTCATTCAAACAAAAACACTGGACTAAAGTGGGGTCACATCTCATCCATTCCCCTGTTTACTGTCTACTGTTCTCTTCTGTCCACATAAAGGAAAGTTGGCACTGAGATGGAGCACCACGGTAACTATTTTCAGACAGACATTCTTAGAATGACCTCAGGAAACGGAGAGGTGTTGTGAAAAATAGTGCTTAAGGAAATGAGAAAGGAACATGTCAGATTTTTCATGAATGAAAGCACTTTAAGATGACAGAGTTCAGGTTCTACCTTTCCGCAGGTCTAAAAGTGTTCAGCAAAATTGTATTAATGTAATAGTTATGTAAATGGACAAAGTTACATATTAGTATACTGAGTGCTCCAAGAGCCAATAAAACATGTTCCTTCCAGTTTTATGCTATAAAAAAAATCTACATGGCTTCTGTTTTATTGCAGTTTTTAAACAAAACTTGGTTCCAGTCCTTACATTTTATTGGCCTAGTTGCTTTCTAAAGGGCCATTCACACAGAATGCATTTTTGCATTCCAGCCTCACTTTTCTATGAAAACATTGCGTTTGTATCTTTTGCAGCATCTCATGGTACATAGTGTTCTAAAAATGCTAGTAGTTGTACAACTTTTACACCTTGCGTTTTTTTACATTTCACTGCTTAGATCTTGGTTATTTAAAAGCCAAAACGTGTTGCGTGTGAATCACCCCTAAGAGTGCTGAAATAGAGTACATCAGCAGATGTACTGTATTCCAGAGCATGTGGTGTGGAGCGGAAATGAAGCAGTTAGTGGATTTGTTTGGAGCGAGGTGTGGGTCAGAAATTCTTTGTTTTCTCTCATTCCATGATTGTTCTGAGAGAATTATTCTAAATAGTGAGGACACAGAAAAAAAAGGTACTGGAGTTGATTAGAAGGTATGTTAGAACCCAAACCATACACATACCATTCATGACAGGCCTCTGAAAATGGGTTTGATTCATTTGTCCTGGTGGTCTTACCGTATATCTGGAAATTCCTTCACCAAAACTCCAACTTCCATCTGAATAGAGGGAGTGTCCTCCAAAACTATGATGTCTGCCAGGTGAACAATAACACTGTCCAACCAGAAGAAAGTTGACTCCTGTGAAAAAAAAAATTAATTAACTAATTTTGGTGTTGGCATTTTTGTAAAATAAAATAAAATTAAATTAAATTAAATTAAAATAAAATAAAATAAAATTTCAATCTGATTTGTAATGGCTTTTCGCAAATTAAAATTTTTTCCATTGACAGCCATAGTTTTATGCTTATCTTCAGGTTTACGCACCTAACAGTACAGTACAGTAAATGTTGGGATGAAACAAGATCGATGTTTTCGACTTAACCGAAAGTTTTTATTTTTCATTCTATAAATGGGTCTTTATGCATGAAAATATGTAGCTGCCTTTATATAGTGAGAAGGTCCCTCGTAAGGAGATTATCATATTTGGAAATCATTTAAGATAATGTAAGGCATAATATTTATTAAACTTAGTGGCACTGACCAGATCTTTAAAAAGAACCTTCAGCTGTTTGGCCTCATCCTGCAGACGGAATGCCACTCTCTTCCTCATTTTGAGTGATGTACAAATGACCCGCCCCCTCATGATGGCACGAACATATTCAACCAGGACCCGCCTGTGCACCTCATTCACCAATGCCTGATAGTCAATCAGATGATCAATCAGTCAATCAACCAACCAAACTGTCTGTGAGAAAGCATGAGTGCTCTAAGTCGTACCTGATATGGAGGGCAGTCCATTCTGCGGAACTTCTTAAAGTGCTGTTTAATAGTCATCTCAATGCTCTCATAGGCCTCAGTGTTTTCCAGCCACTTCCTCTTCACCAGCTTATCGAAGAATGGCTGGAATCATGCCAGAAAATCATGAGTGAATGCTTTAAGAAGCATATCTGGGTCAGATGTGAATGTGTGCAAGTGTCTCACCCTGATGTTTTCAAACAGTATGTCTGAGAGAACTTGCACCGACTGGTTAACAATTCGCTCCAGAGACGACTGAGCTTGCTGGGAGACGTCCTCACTGCCAAAGGCGTCACACAGACGACAGCGCTCCACAAAATTCCTACGGAGTTCAACACAGGATTTAAATCCTGCACAGTTATAGTCATCTTATTTTTTATTTTAGTGCTATTTCATTGCATTATTCTTTTCATATTATTTATATTATTCTTGGATATCTTTCATAAACATTGTTTTAAGTTTGTGCATTTGGGTTACTGATCAGTTGAGTCATGATTCTCCTGACTATGAACAGAATCACATTCTCTTATTTTGTTTTCTATTGTTCTTGTTATATGTTGCAAAATGCACATTATTCTAAAATGACTCAGCATTCTCTATAAACGCTGAACATTTTAGATGCCAAAATGTGATTTGTGTGTATAGTATAGTATATTATAGCATAGTATATTCGGAAATTTGAAAAACTATACACCAAGAAAAGTCTCTAAAAATAGGGCCTAATGTACTATGTTAATATAAAAGATTTTTCACAGATGTTTTAGCCATATTTTTGTTTTAGGGTTAAAGGAAATGTCCTTAACAGAACTTAACAGATAATTACCAGTAGCTTTTCTTTTTTCTACAGATTTTTTTCTGACAGTATTTTTTTATATTAGCCCAGCGATTTCTAGCCTATTTTTTTTCAATAACCACCATTCTTAAAAACATAAACATAGAAAATATACAATTCTAAAGACTACAGATTTTTCTTTTTTTTCAGTCCTCAAAAAAACATCCAGGTTGGGAGAACTTTGAATAGATAGATATGGTGAATAAGATGAAAAACCTGAAAGGTGGAACACAGTTGACAAGCGCGATGGTCCTGGAGACAAAACCATCCCCACGATCCCCAAACTCTGACTGCGTGTCATGGAACATCTCAACCTTTCTCTGGAAACTAAATACCACAGACACACAAACACACAAATCTCATAATTTTAGACTTCCCTATTCAAAAGTGGAGACGAAAAAGTCACTCATTGAATATAATGTAGGAACAACACAATTATAAAAAGTGCCCAACCATAGATGTGCACACGATTATTGTGATGTCAAAGTCTCTTCTGAGCTTCTGAGCTTTAGATTAATTATATGAGTTTGTAAATATCTTTTAGTAAACATGATAATAATTTTTGTGTGGCTTTTTGTCATCATCAGCATTATTATGATCATACTATCTTGTCCCCATCTCACCTGTGCAGGAAATCTGCAAGTCCATTCAAAGTGCAGCGAGCAACACGAGCTCCTAGTGGCTGACTGACAGCTGTCGATCTGTCCATATCTACCTTTAGCCTCTGAAACACATGGATACAAAAAGATATTCACAACGACCTTGTAAATACAGGTGCATCTCAATAAATTAGAATGTCGTGGAAAAGTTCATTTATTTCAGTAATTCAACTCAAATTGTAAATTGTGTAGCCTAGTGAACCAAACTGAGAGACCATTTTGAAGGCTCAGGAAACCTTTGCAGGTGTTTTGAGTTGATTAGCTGATTGGCATGTCGCCATATTCTAATTTGTTGAGATAGTGAATTGGTGGGTTTTTGTTAAATGTGAGCCAAAATCATCACAATTAAAAGAACCAAAGACTTAAACTACTTCAGTCTGTGTGCATTGAATTTATTTAATACACGAGTTTCACAATTTGAGTTGAATTACTGAAATAAATGAACTTTTCCACGACATTCTAATTTATTGAGATGCACCTGTATTATCATTCACATACACCAACATACATTGCCAAACATAAAGTGGAAGGCATACAGTCAGATTCCAAAGAATGCAGTAATGGCTGTAGATGCGTAGGATTGATGGTATTACCTGTATAACAGAACGGGCGAGGCCAGACTGATACTCTTCAATGTGCAGTGTCTGAGCTCATCGTTTTTCTTCATCATCCAAAACTTGCGAGAGCTCTGTAGTCATCTTGTCCTGTACAAACACACACACACACACACACACACAGTGGATATTATTTTAACACAATTATTTTGTTTCCAGAGATTAATAAGTAATGCATAATTTGACTCAAAAGTTTTCTAAAAGTTTTACCCAAACAGTTTCGACGCAGTCCTGTTCCAGCCTGTCTATGACATCTTCAGGCAGTAGAGGTTCTAGAGCTTCACACACTATAGTGCCCATTGCTCCAACTGAAGCCAGGACCTCCCTATGGGACACTAACAGTCAGAACTAGTGCATGTTTGTGTGTCCATAAGTGTCTAGTGTGTTCAAGTTCATTTGTGTTGTGCAGTGTTGGGAAAGTAACAACCTAATTATAATTTGAAGTAGACAGACTACAGAGAAGCTACTGTTAAATTTTTTTTTAAAGTAGTTTGTCTGCAACAAAAAAGCTAAGCAGGCCTAAGCAAGAAGACATATGACGTGACGTGACGGCCAAGTATGGCAACTCATACTCAGAATTTGTGCTCTGCATTTCACCCATCCAAGTGCACACTGCACACACACAGCAGTGAGTAGAGAACACACACCGTGAACACACACCCGGAGCAGTGGGCAGCCATTTTGCTGCGGCACCCAGGGAGCAATTGGGGGTTAGGTGCCTTGCTCAAGGGCACCTCAGTTGTGGCTAATGAGGGTGGAAGAGAGCGCTGTTCATTCACTCCCCCTACCTACATTTACTGCCGGTACTGGGAATTGAACCCGCGACCTTCTGGTTACAAGTCCGACTCTCAAACAATTAGGCCACAACTGCACAAATTGAATAATAATAAAATTAATTAAATGGATAACAGTAAATAAAATGTAACAATCTAATGATTTAACGTTTCATTAAATCAAAGTTGTATGTTTGCTGGCACCAAAACAATAGGGGGTTTGAATGAATAAACAATCTCAATTAGGGTGACAGTACACTCTTAAAAAATTAAGGTCCCAAAAAGGGGCAGTGATGTCATAGAACAACCAATCTGGGCTCCCTAAAGTACCTTTAAGTGAACAGTTCTTAAAAGAACAATTTTTTTCTTAGACTGAAGAACATTTTAATAATCTAAAGAACTTTTTTCTACTATAAAGAACCTTTTGTGCCATGGAAAAGTTCCAGTTAAAGGTTCTTCGTGGAACCATTAATGCAAATAAAGAACTTTTATTTTTAAGAGTGTCTCAAACTAGAACAGATAAACACAACAACTTCCTATTTTACATAACTGAGTCAAAAATATAGTACAGGGATTCATTTACATGAATGAGTACAAACCAATTCACTAGAATGAACTTTCACACTTTCCAGCGCTGAGGGCCATAATTAACTGATTCACTAGTCTAATAGACATTTGTGGGTGTTAAGGGGCTTATTTCCACATAAAATTTAAGAACACAGTAACAAGCTCTTCTTTAAAAACTTTTTAAAGTAAATAACTGGAGAAGTCCTGCAAACATTTTTCACAATATGATCTATGGTTTTGTATTGTTTTTTCTATTTTCTAAACATGCATTAAATTTTCATTTCATTAGTGCTGAAATATTGTTATGCTACTGAAAAATACAGTCAAATTAGTAGTGTGGCTACTTTTAGTACACAAGACCGGTGTTGTGCATGTGTATAGTAATTCTCCCAGGTATTCAGCACCGTTCTTGTTCATTCTAATAAACAATGCATCTGATATTAATAGACCTGAGATCATTCTTCCACTGGGTCATTAAACCAAGTGGAATGTAACTGCAGGAAAGGTGTGTGTAAAAATAGAAAACACACCTCAGTGTCTATGTATACATGTGAAAATACCTGTTGTAAATGTTGTAGATCCAGTCCAGCAGTGAGTATGTGTCTGTGATCTGAATGGGTCCACTAGTGATGGTCTTCAGTCGTTTGGCAACAGCCCTGTGATAACTCTGCATGTAGACCTGAAACACACCAAACTCCTCGGGATAAACCGCCACCACATTCTGACATGCCGCATCCATGTCTTCCACCACTCTGCCCCTCAAACGCTCCAAATACATGCCCATCTGGCCTGCAGCGATGCCCCCTGGTTGTGGAAGACACCAGTCAGCTGCCTCTCCCACAGCCTCCACCCACCTTTGACGCAGTCTCCTGGGACGCTTGGAAGGCTGGGAATGGTCTTCGGATTGGTCACCAGTTTGGACGGTGGACTGGGCCTCTTGCCGCAGGGCCCAGACCTTGTCAGCCTGCTCTTCCTGTTGAATGACCAGCACCACTAGGCCAAGCTGAGGCCCGCTGCAGGGTTGACGTAGCGACTCCCTCACCACATCCCACATCTCTCTCTGAAGAGCCTCGTAAAGCAGCTCAACATCTTTCACTTTGCGCAGCCCAGCATCCCACATGCTTGGGCCGGAATCCTCACTGCCTGAACCAGTCAACAGGGGGAGCCACGGAGAAAATGTGAGTGTGGAAGTAGTTATGTTACTGGGCGAGGTTGGATTGTGTGTGGTTTGTGTCAAGAGGGAGGGATCAAGTTCACACTCCCTCTCAAGCTCCTGGATGTGCGTGTCGGCTAGCAGCAGGTCTCTCTGATTAACTAACTGTAGGATCTCCAACACTATGAGAGAAAGTGAGAGATTGAGTAGTGTTAATTGTCATTTACGGCCATGTGTTTAATCACTTGATGTGTTGTTGTCTTTGGAACAGGATATACATTGACACGGTTCCGATTTTTCTCTCCTTGCGCTGAGCTTATCGGGTAGGATCTGCTGCACAAAGAAAGTGTATAATTTCCTGTCTCTGTGAAAGTGTTTCTTGATTGGCCAGTGACTCACAGGGACTTTTGGACCCTGGTA
>NW_015548288.1:9167-39237 GCF_001515605.1 Sinocyclocheilus anshuiensis
GATTGTCTTCTGGACAACTGTCAGATCAGCAGTCTTCCCCATGATTGTGTAGCCTAGTGAACCAAACTGAGAGACCATTTTGAAGGCTCAGGAAACCTTTGCAGGTGTTTTGAGTTGATTAGCTGATTGGCATGTCGCCATATTCTAATTTGTTGAGATAGTGAATTGGTGGGTTTTTGTTAAATGTGAGCCAAAATCATCACAATTAAAAGAACCAAAGACTTAAACTACTTCAGTCTGTGTGCATTGAATTTATTTAATACACGAGTTTCACAATTTGAGTTGAATTACTGAAATAAATGAACTTTTCCACGACATTCTAATTTATTGAGATGCACCTGTATTATCATTCACATACACCAACATACATTGCCAAACATAAAGTGGAAGGCATACAGTCAGATTCCAAAGAATGCAGTAATGGCTGTAGATGCGTAGGATTGATGGTATTACCTGTATAACAGAACGGGCGAGGCCAGACTGATACTCTTCAATGTGCAGTGTCTGAGCTCATCGTTTTTCTTCATCATCCAAAACTTGCGAGAGCTCTGTAGTCATCTTGTCCTGTACAAACACACACACACACACACACACACAGTGGATATTATTTTAACACAATTATTTTGTTTCCAGAGATTAATAAGTAATGCATAATTTGACTCAAAAGTTTTCTAAAAGTTTTACCCAAACAGTTTCGACGCAGTCCTGTTCCAGCCTGTCTATGACATCTTCAGGCAGTAGAGGTTCTAGAGCTTCACACACTATAGTGCCCATTGCTCCAACTGAAGCCAGGACCTCCCTATGGGACACTAACAGTCAGAACTAGTGCATGTTTGTGTGTCCATAAGTGTCTAGTGTGTTCAAGTTCATTTGTGTTGTGCAGTGTTGGGAAAGTAACAACCTAATTATAATTTGAAGTAGACAGACTACAGAGAAGCTACTGTTAAATTTTTTTTTAAAGTAGTTTGTCTGCAACAAAAAAGCTAAGCAGGCCTAAGCAAGAAGACATATGACGTGACGTGACGGCCAAGTATGGCAACTCATACTCAGAATTTGTGCTCTGCATTTCACCCATCCAAGTGCACACTGCACACACACAGCAGTGAGTAGAGAACACACACCGTGAACACACACCCGGAGCAGTGGGCAGCCATTTTGCTGCGGCACCCAGGGAGCAATTGGGGGTTAGGTGCCTTGCTCAAGGGCACCTCAGTTGTGGCTAATGAGTGTGGAAGAGAGCGCTGTTCATTCACTCCCCCTACCTACATTTACTGCCGGTACTGGGAATTGAACCCGCGACCTTCTGGTTACAAGTCCGACTCTCAAACAATTAGGCCACAACTGCACAAATTGAATAATAATAAAATTAATTAAATGGATAACAGTAAATAAAATGTAACAATCTAATGATTTAACGTTTCATTAAATCAAAGTTGTATGTTTGCTGGCACCAAAACAATAGGGGGTTTGAATGAATAAACAATCTCAATTAGGGTGACAGTACACTCTTAAAAAATTAAGGTCCCAAAAAGGGGCAGTGATGTCATAGAACAACCAATCTGGGCTCCCTAAAGTACCTTTAAGTGAACAGTTCTTAAAAGAACAATTTTTTTCTTAGACTGAAGAACATTTTAATAATCTAAAGAACTTTTTTCTACTATAAAGAACCTTTTGTGCCATGGAAAAGTTCCAGTTAAAGGTTCTTCGTGGAACCATTAATGCAAATAAAGAACTTTTATTTTTAAGAGTGTCTCAAACTAGAACAGATAAACACAACAACTTCCTATTTTACATAACTGAGTCAAAAATATAGTACAGGGATTCATTTACATGAATGAGTACAAACCAATTCACTAGAATGAACTTTCACACTTTCCAGCGCTGAGGGCCATAATTAACTGATTCACTAGTCTAATAGACATTTGTGGGTGTTAAGGGGCTTATTTCCACATAAAATTTAAGAACACAGTAACAAGCTCTTCTTTAAAAACTTTTTAAAGTAAATAACTGGAGAAGTCCTGCAAACATTTTTCACAATATGATCTATGGTTTTGTATTGTTTTTTCTATTTTCTAAACATGCATTAAATTTTCATTTCATTAGTGCTGAAATATTGTTATGCTACTGAAAAATACAGTCAAATTAGTAGTGTGGCTACTTTTAGTACACAAGACCGGTGTTGTGCATGTGTATAGTAATTCTCCCAGGTATTCAGCACCGTTCTTGTTCATTCTAATAAACAATGCATCTGATATTAATAGACCTGAGATCATTCTTCCACTGGGTCATTAAACCAAGTGGAATGTAACTGCAGGAAAGGTGTGTGTAAAAATAGAAAACACACCTCAGTGTCTATGTATACATGTGAAAATACCTGTTGTAAATGTTGTAGATCCAGTCCAGCAGTGAGTATGTGTCTGTGATCTGAATGGGTCCACTAGTGACGGTCTTCAGTCGTTTGGCAACAGCCCTGTGATAACTCTGCATGTAGACCTGAAACACACCAAACTCCTCGGGATAAACCGCCACCACATTCTGACATGCCGCATCCATGTCTTCCACCACTCTGCCCCTCAAACGCTCCAAATACATGCCCATCTGGCCTGCAGCGATGCCCCCTGGTTGTGGAAGACACCAGTCAGCTGCCTCTCCCACAGCCTCCACCCACCTTTGACGCACACTCCTGGGACGCTTGGAAGGCTGGGAATGGTCTTCGGATTGGTCACCAGTTTGGACGGTGGACTGGGCCTCTTGCCGCAGGGCCCAGACCTTGTCAGCCTGCTCCTCCCGTTGAATGACCAGCACCACTAGGCCAAGCTGAGGCCCGCTGCAGGGTTGACGTAGCGACTCCCTCACCACGTCCCACATCTCTCTCTGAAGAGCTTCGTAAAGCAACTCAACGTCTTTCACTTTGCGCAGCCCAGCATCCCACATGCTTGGGCCGGAATCCTCACTGCCTGAACCAGTCAACAGGGGGAGCCACGGAGAAAATGTGAGTGTGGAAGTAGTTATGTTACTGGGCGAGGTTGGATTGTGTGTGGTTTGTGTCAAGAGGGAGGGATCAAGTTCACACTCCCTCTCAAGCTCCTGGATGTGCGTGTCGGCTAGCAGCAGGTCTCTCTGATTAACTAACTGTAGGATCTCCAACACTATGAGAGAAAGTGAGAGATTGAGTAGTGTTAATTGTCATTTACGGCCATGTGTTTAATCACTTGATGTGTTGTTGTCTTTGGAACAGGCTGTACATTGACACAGTTCCGATTTTCTCTCCTTGCCCTGAGATTATCAGGTAGGATCTGCTGCACAAAGAAAGTATGTCATTTCCTGTCTCTGTGAAAGTGTTTGTTGATTGGCCACTGAATCACAGGGACTTTTGGACTTTGATACTGCTCATTAAGTTCAAGGTGTTATGGTTCAAACATGGAGACCCCTGACTGTTACACTTTGTACGTGCCATAAAAAGTACAAACAAGTACCTGATAGTGGCTCCCTGCGTTTGACTGGTGGTTCTTCTTCTACTGACTCTTGCTCGTCTTCCTGCGAGCTGCGGTTTGTTAGCGAGTCTCCTCTGAGTTTGCTCAGACTGACCATTCGTAGGAATGAGGGACGCCTGCGACTGTCTTCATCATTTTCAGTGGTCAGATCACCTGTAGGTAGACTATCTCTGCGCTCACTCTCCTTACGACGGCCTGCCAACCTGAGGAGAGAAGATGCATTAAAAAATGTCCTTTCAAATACCTTTACAACAACTGCAGAAAATAACTAGACTCAGAAATAATGATCTGTGCAGCACTGATTCTCAACTGGTTGGTTTCAGGTCTGGTCTGAAAAAAATGCTAAATGCAAACAATGCTGCACAACTAATAATATTCAATATTTACAATCATACGTAATTATGATGCAAAATATAATAAATGTCAACATTTAACAGTGGGAATTAATGCATCATATTTCTTTTGTTGTTGATGTCAAGGGCTGTGGTTGGTTGTATTTTAATTTACTGCCATATCGGCTTCATCGGCTATTACATGGCAGATACAAATAAAACATTCAACAACATAGTATCATAAATACAATATAATAAAAACAAACATTTTATAAAATTCAACTTACACAAAAAGACAAGATTAAGCACAATTCTATGAAAGATTCTTTAAATGTACTTGTGATAAAAATTGTAAAGGTTCCCCTTCTAGGGAACTCGCGTTGTGTCGTCTTGTAGACACATTGGGGAATGCTGCCGGCAGTACCGGTTTCTGAAGCACATATGAAAAATACTCCAATCCTATTGGTCCACGTAGCCTGTGACGTCATGAGTGGGCGTCCGGCAGTATAAAAGGGCATCTGCTGAATACGCCACCAACTTTTGTTGTCTTCAGGAGCCGTTTGTTTGCAAGCAGTGTGTATTATGGCTGTAAAACTGGGTGAGCATTTTAAGAAGTTCGATACTCTGTGTCGTGACATGCATGACTTGTGCGTTATGTGCCTTGGTGAGGAGCATGTGCGTTCAGTGGTTGAAGGCTCCATATGCGTGCATTGTGAGAAATTCACTACACAGAAGCTCCGATCACGTTTGTTTCTTTTTTCGAGGGAAGTGGGGCAAGCGTTTGCACCTCGCGGGTTGCGTTCCTCTGCTACCGAGTCACAGCGGAAACTCAGCTTGTGGGGTTTGCAGATCGAGCTCGCGGAGAAGTTCGAGAAAGGTATGGATGTTCCAAAGACTCTGGCCGCAAGCTCGAGCACGGCATGGGATCCAGACACTCTTTCATTAGAATCATCTGATCCCGATAGTGCGCTGCTGGGCTCTTCTAGTCAGGATAATAATAAAGAGATAGATGTGGTTGGTGACAATAATGAAAGTGTGAGCACTGTGTCATCATTCGCCACTCACAGCCACGCATACGGGAATATGCTGGAAGTGATGGATCGTGCTACTATCTCGATCTCGCTTGATTGTGTGAAAGGCCTAAGCCTGCCTGTGGCCAACTAGATAAGCGTTTTCTTGATTGTCCCGCCCCCTGGAGTCTTCCGTTTCTCCCAGATCGCCACTCGTAGATATCTAGATCCTGGGGAAAACCATATTCATTCCGGTTACATCTCTTCCAACACGCTGATTATGCTAATGTTGAGGGTGTGACTAAACATGGTCTCAAGATTCATTTTTGAGTTATCTCGCTCAGGGTGCATCATCCTCTTTGAAGACTCCTGTATTGCCATCCATAGCACTGCAAACCACCTCGCACTTGAATGGCAGGGCATATGTGGCAGCGGGTCAGGCTGGTGGAGTGTTGCACACCATGGCGGTGTTACACGCCTACCAGGCTGACTTGCTGAAAGATTTGGATAAGGGCAGAGGTTTGTCTCCTGAGGCGGTTGAGGAGCTGCGCCGCACTACAGATCTAGCTCTCTGTGCCACCAAGAAAACTGCTGTTGCTCTAGGCGGGATGGTCTGTCTAGAGCTGAGGCTCATAGACAAGACCAAAAGTCTGGCATCGTTAACCACGCCCCTCCTCCCTCTATGAGTCGGCAGTGGAAGGCTAACATTAACAGAGGGAAAAATGATCTCAGGGACGTGCTAGATAAGAGACGCGGTGATCGCTAATGTCCCAACGCTGGCACTTCTTGATCATTCTTTTCCTGCCCTCTCCATCCCCCCTCTAGTGTTATGGCCACTGCTTACATCCGGCTCTGATTCTGGACTAATTATGTTTTATATGTTCGCTCTTAGTGAATCGTTTACTGATGGTCCGGATCTCCCTCATGTGAACTTCTGGCCAATAACATGGTGGTTCGCTAGCCTCTTGGGACTGACACTGATTAGGGACCTGCGTAGTATAGCCATCTGAGTGTGGTTATATTCCAGCCATGGTTATGGCAGGACAGGCTTATTTAAATTCAGCTATCTGAGGTTGGCTGTATTTTAGTTTGCAGTTGCAGTGAGCTCCTTTCTAAAAGCATGGATATCTGAGGATAGTTATGTGCTAGCTCGGTGATTGCTCCCTTGCTTAGGGTTTTTAAACAGCGGTCTCCTTGAGGCCTTGCCTAGACAGTGCTGTCTCCCCTTATAGGGTTTTAAGTAGACAGCCCACCGCTGGTGGTCTTGGCAATTGCAGTGGTCCCCTTTCCTAGAGCCTAGCTATCTGAGGATAGCTATGTGCAAGCCTGGTGATTACTTCCCTACCTAGGGTTTTTAAGTAGCGATCTCCTGAGCCTTGCCTAGACAGTGCTATCTCCCCTGCTAGGGTTGTAAGCAGATAGCCCACTCTCTGTGGTCCAGGCAGTTTTGTGGGAAGGTTTACCTGATAGCTATCTGAGTCTAGCTGTGAATCGATTGCACTTGGTCTACGAGACTTTTTTTATAAGACCTTTAGAACATAGCTATCTGAGCATAGCTGTTTTCAAGCTCAGCAGCTACTTCCCCTTCTTGGGCCTTTAAGTAACAACCTCCTTGAGCTCCTGTCTAGAGGCATTCTAGTTTAGCCTCTTCAGTGGTCTTGTGTATCCAGGCTATTATTGCTCACATAGCATAGCTATCTGAGGATAGTTGTGTACTTAAGATGGTTTGGATGTCCCTCTTTCATCTGAATTGGGTTCCCCTTTTCTGCCAAGTGATGTGAGCAGCCCAGGGTGTCAGTAACTTGGCCCCTTTCTGAGGAAAGTTTAAGTGTATGTCTGTCACTTCCTTGGTGCTCCTCACCAGGTGGTCAGGCATACGCCTAGGCATGGCAAATTTGGCATTTCGTTCCTCAATGTGTCCACAAGAGGATGCAGCGCGAGTTCCCTAGAAGGGGAACGTCTCAGGTTACGCATGTAACCATGGTTCCCCGAGAGGGAACAAGATGCTGCGTCCCCTCATGATGCCTTCAGCCTACCTGTTTCATGTCTCCTTCAGACAACTAATTTGGTGACGTATTCATCAGGCGCCCTTTTATAGTGCTGGGCGCCCGCCCATGACGTCACGTGCTACGTGGACCAATAGGATTGGAGTTTTTTTCACATGTGCTTCAGACACCAGTCCTGCCGGCGGCATTCCCCAATGTGTCCACAAGAGGACGCAGTGTCTCGTTCCCTCTTTGGGAGCCATGGTTACATGAGTAACCAGAGACATTTTTCTGGGTCCATAAATAAGTACTTAAAAGTTTGTCCTGATAAAAATCACTGTCTCATAACATTACAAATTGGACAGACCAAATATTTATGTTTTATAGACAAGTTGGTGCCACAGTATTGTCAAGGGCTGTGGTTATCATGGTTTGTGCCAATCACAATATGTTTTGCATAACTGCAGGGTGAATGATGCTATCGAATTAAAGGTCGGCATGAAATGGAAATTCACCCTATCTATTTTTTTTAATGCATGTTATTGATCTCATTGTGAATGATTCATACATGCAGCTCGTCATTTTTAATCAAATATCACAACTGGGTCTTCCAGTGACAACTGTCTTCTCTCTGGTGATGTATGGTGATTTTAATTTAGAAAACATTACATTTTGTATATACACTGAACAAAATTATAAATGCAACACTTTTGTTTTTGCCCCCATTTTTCATGAGCTGAACTCAAAGATCTAAGACTTTGTCTATGTACACAAAAGGTCTATTTCTCTCAAATATTGTTCACAAATCTGTCTAAATCTGTGTTAGTGAGCACTTCTCCTTTGCCAAGATAATCCATCAAAACAAAAGTGTTGCGTTTATAATTTTGTTCAGTGTACTTGGGCCTCAACATTTCATGATTATAATAAAGCATTCCAGTGTTTGACTTTAATGATATTTGTGTTTTTAGTATGGGAAACCATAGCCTAACCATTGCCTAACCAGCATAACCAGTTGAGAACCACTGCTATATAATATGCATATTACCATTCTCACCTCAGTAAAGTCATGATCTCCTCTGAGGCTCGTCGATAGTTCTTTTTTTTCTTTCCTGAGGCAGGTGTCGCCGGGAGGGTGGCACTCCGTAGTGAAGGAGTGGCGCCCCACACATTTCTTCCTGTCATACGCAACCCCTTGCCTAATTTGCCAAGGGTCTTCAATGGTGATGAGCTACAGATTCGTTCCAGAGTTCCTCTCTTTTCTTTTGATCCTTCAGTGACCTTTGACCCTCCACGCTGCTCAGCATTTGCATCATTCTCCAGTGCTTTGCTCACCTGGGATGACCTCTGGTAGTCTTGTCCATTCTCCCAGACCCCACCTTCTTCATTATTCCACCCCATGCCTGCCCATGCCCCCTCAAACGGATTCAGATCGGATGGTGGCAGAATGAGTTCCCCGTTGCTATGGTTACTCTTTATGATGAGTTCACCATTAGTGAGATTACTCTTTTGGAGATCACCATTGCTGTAGTTACTCTTAAACCTCCTGGGCAGCCTCTTGAGGATGGGCATCCTGGCACTGGTTAACTAGAAGACAAAACGGACATTGTAACATAGATCAAAATCAATTCTCATTAAAACTCATTAAAATCTCATCTCATTTAATTGAAACGCATTTGTATTATGTATCCTGAAGATCTCATATTACAGGTTTTTCCAAACAGTTTGTGTCACACATCTACAGAATTCCATTTAAATTCCACTGAGTTCAGTCAACTGCAGTAATTGGATACATATATATTATATTGATGAATATACAGTGGGTACGGAAAGTATTCAGACCCCCTTAAATTTTTCACTCTTTGTTATAGTTTTTTTACATTTAAAGAGTTTTTATATTTAATATTTTTTATATTTAAAGCGAGTTTTTTGGGCAGTGTAGAGTAGGGCTTGTTGTTTGTCACTTCTCCGATCACAAATGCAGACATGGTTTTATGTTTACACAGCGCGATGCAACGCAACGCGTAAAAAGACAGTATAAGTCATTATAATCCATAATTATGTCCCCACTGGATGCAATGAATGCCTCGTTTATAATGGGTTTTCATGTTTTTGAATCATCGCTCCGGCCTGACAGGGCATCATCACAATATGGTAGGGGCGTAACATTTCCATCACACGCTTGAGGTATTCGGCCAATCATAACGCACTGGATAGCTGGCCAATCACAGCACACCTCGCTTTTCAGACCGATGAGCTTTGTAAAAATCGACGCGTTTCAGAAAGGCGGGGCATAGAGGAGAAACAATAATGTACAGTATGTGGAAAATAATGTGTTTTTTGAACCTTAAACCGCATAAACACATTTCATTACACCAAATACACAAAATAATGTTCTTTTTAGCAACATCATATGACCCCTTTAAATGCATCTAAACAAGATTTTCTTGTATATTGTATCATGTCAAAAAGCACGTCTGAAGTCCACTATGTGTCTTGCTTAAAGGTAACCAGAGCTGAAACCTGCTCAAACCGCCTTTATCAGGTCTGCCTTAAATGACTTTTTCTTGTTGCATTCTCATTGTTCAGTATTCCGGTGAGCTGAGTGCATTAACAGCATATGTATGTGTGTGTTGTTTTTAATTTAGGACATAAGCAGTTTTTAAGCTTCTATAATGGAAGCTTCCATCCAGATGTGTCAGAATAGTTTCCTGTCCTCAGGGTTTCTCAGAACATACACACTCTTTACTCAAACACAAACACCACACACACACTCACTTTCTGCATAGTCTCTCAGGGGATTAATAAAGTATCTACCAACAAATTCTTGTTCGTAAAAAAACAAATTGTCAGTACTTTAGTAGTAAATATATCAACAGGTAAACAATAAGAGCATTCCTTGTGCAACTTGAACAAAGCCCCCTGAAATATATATTAAAGGGGTCATAGGATGGCCATTTTCCACAAGTTGATATGATTCTTTAGGGTCTTAATGAAAAGTCTGTAACATAGTTTGGTTAAAATTTCTCAATGGTAGTGTAAAAAACACCTTTTTTACCCTGTCAAAAACAGCTCTTTTCAGATCAAGCCATTTTTGTAGCATTTTCCTTTAAATGCTAATGAGCTCTGCTGACCCTGCCCCTCTCTTCCAAGCTGCTCTCAGAGAGACTGTTTACTTTAGCCGCATTCATCGTGAAACTTGATAATTAGCACATTATTAGGAAAGGCGATTTGCAAAGATTCATTACAAAACATTACACTCACTTCTTCTGTAGATGAGGCTGGATCATGAATGATTTGCGCGAACATAGACGCATTTATGTAGATCGGGGGTGCATTCCCTTCAGAAACAATGTAATCCACTGCGAGTTCAGTGGCTCAGATGACGGGAGTAAATGACGACTGCTATGTTCATTATTACTTCCAACAACAGAACACCTCAATCGCTTAGGAGTCATTCTTGTCTACATCTGCTCCAGCGGTGAAACAATGGCGGACTGATGACAGCTCACCCAGGGCGGGTCTAAGGTAAGACACCAGTCCAGTCTGTGCTGAAACGCTACTGTCAATCAAACTATCGTGGGAGGGGCCTGTCTGTGTGACGTCACACAGACAGGCATCTGAGATCGGCTCGATTTGAGAAAGGGGAAAACATTGAACCAGATTTAAAAAAAACACTGGGTGGATTTTTATCATTATAGGGTGGTTGTGTACACACACTGCCAACACACATTTCAGTTCAAACAACTTGTAAAAGTGCATGTAGCATCCTATGACCCCTTTAAGATAAAGTGAGAGATAGAGTGAGAGAAAGAGAGAGCAACGGTGGAAGGAAGAGAGAGGAAGGTGCTGTTGTGTAACACACAGTGACCCCTGTGATTGTGTTTCAGCATCCCTGCTTTGCATTATTTCTGCACAGAGTTCCCCTGTTGTGGTGGTTAAAGACCTGGGCTGGGAACCAAAAGGTTCTAGGTTCAAACTCTTTAGTTTCATCAATCATAACCCATCACCATTGCACCTTTCAGCAAGGCATTTGCGTCAGCTGAATGAGTACTACAATTAAACTGATCCATTTGGTTATTTATTGTCTGGATTCCAGGTGGACCTTCTGCAAGTATTTTTGTTCTTACATAATTCCCTGTAAAAGACAGGAAAACATCACTTGTAAATGTTGATGTTTAGAAAGGAACGAGATGTGTATTTCTTTAATAATATGTATATGTTTAGAGACAAACAAATATTAAACAAACATTAACAGATGAAAAAAAAAACTAGGAACAGGGCCACCACAGAATCTAATAGTCTGGACCGGAGCTTGTTTACCTACATAAATTAAATAAAAGCACAATGAATTGCTGAGTTTTAGCAAAAAAAAAGTGCTTGGCAAAGGATTTCACTCTATCAGCATCAGATAAGTATCATATGAACAATTAATTAGTACAATTAACAAGTAAAAAAAAAAACAGGCAAATTGAATAAAAGAGTGATTATCCATTTTTAGTTATAGGTAGGGTGGCCATATGTGCCATTTATACGGGACACGTCCTGGCCAGGATTTTTATATTGCCTAAAACAGGGGTGCCCAAACTCGGTCCTGGAGGGCCGGTGTCCTGCAGAGTTTAGCTACAGCTTGCCTCAACACACCTGCCTGGAAGTTTCTAGTATGCCTAGTAAGACCTTGATTAGCTGCTTCAGGTGTGTTTGATTAGGGTTGGAGCTAAACTCTGCAGGACACCAGCCCTCCAACATATTAAACATTTTTATACAGAGGAAAAATGCTTTTGTAAGTAATTGGGGAGTGTCCAAGGCAAGAGAAGGATTCTGGAGTGAACATGGCAACTGCCTCCAAAAATAGCAGGAGGCAAAGATACAAGATGGGGAAGAAACAGATTTTAAACTTTATTTTAATTTTAGTTGTTATTCACCATGCAAAATTCATTACCATGATACCAGGATACTGTGGTTGCCAGGGTGTTGCCAAATGAATTTAATAACTTAGATAAGTAAATGTACACTTCTGCTCAATAAACTACAAGACTGGAATCATAATTCATGTCCTTAATACAAAGAGTGTGGGACAAGTCACGTGCTGAGGGTTAATACAAAGGGTTAGGTATGTGTTTAATTCCATAAGCAATAATTATGAGCAATAATAATAGTGATTCTTGCCTTTAAAAGCGTATTTCTTTTGCCTGACAACTTAATTTTGGCATAATGAAAATATGAATTGTTTTTACATAATTCTAGAAAAATAGTGTGTTGTCCTGTCATAAAGAGGCATTAGAAGCTTTGTCATGGACATGCTGTTATTATGCTCTCTCTCTCTCTCCTACATTCATGCACTCTACAACCCCTGATTACACTACACACCATGTCATTAATTTTAGCTTGAAGACTGAAGAAATAATTGAAGCCTCTGAGAGGAATAATTTGAAACAGATGGAAAGTTCACAAGTGAGTCCACAAGTGAATCCATAACTGAATGCGGCACTGTATACCTCATCTCCCACTCTCCCCCTTTCATTGTTTGCTCCAACTCTATCAATCTTTTTAACCTTGTGTATTGTTCAACTGTTCTATATAGCAACAAACAATCAAGGTAAAAGACATATAGACCTATACAATATAATACATATTGTGTGGAATGTTTAATAACTGAAGTCCATATGAAAGACCGTTTAATTCAGGGGTCGCCAAACTCAGTCCTGGAGAGCCAGTGTCCTGCAGAGTTTAGATCCAACTTGCCTCAACACACCTGCCGCGAAATTTCTAGTATGTCTAGTAAGAGCTTGATTAGCTGCTTCAGGTGTGTTTGATTAGGGTTGGAGCTAAACTCTGCAGGACACCAGCCCTCCAGGACCGAGTGTGGGCATCCCTGGCCTAAAACATCCAAAGTAGTTTGACCAATAACATGCAGGTATTGTACATAATCGACCAATCGTGGCCCGTCGCGTGTGAGAAGGTGAGAACGATCAAAGCGATGCAAATACACGCACGTGTTTGTTCGTTCGTTCGTTCATTTGACTTGAAGCTGCACACCGATCATTGTATGACACCAAAGTACCGCGAGAGCGATTTAAAAGCATAAGGAGCCGTCTGCTCTGCTCTCTATAACTCTCGTGAAATAATGTCATACAACGATCGATCTGCACAGTGCTAACAGCCAAAACCTGTATATTTTAGGCAATAGGCCTATAGAAATCCTGGCAAGGGTGCGTCCCGTAAAAATGTCCCGTATGGTCACCCTAGTTATAGGTGAACTTCAGTAGCATCAGGACTTCTGATGACTCTTCAGAAATATGTTGGACTGTAGTTACACATCTGAAAATACACTCTGCGGCATAGAGCAGTCTGCAGGGCACTGAATTATTTGCTCCCGTTTGATTAGCAAAAGCTGTAGAGTTTACCTGAATTACAGGAGTAGTAAGGTCAAAACAGCAATAAAATAAAATGTATCTCCAGTATAATTTTTAGAAGAAGGAAAATTGCTGGAGCTGTTTAATTTGCCAAGAACTTAATGAAGCATTTGGAGTATATTTTGTCATAAATTAAAATTTTTTACATTAACAATTAACATTATTAATTAAATTCATGATCAACAGTACCTAATAATTATTACGCCAATATAAAATAATAGATCATTAAACACCATTTCATGTTTTTGAGCTCAGATCAGGGAGCAACTGTGAAGTGCATATGAATAACTAATTAAAAGAGTTTTAGACAATATATGTGTGTGTGGTTATATATAAGTCATATATATAAATTTGAATTATTGTGGACAGTTATAAAGTTAGTTATATATTTTATATATATATAAGGTTACACTTTAGACATTCTACTAACTATAAGTAACTTTGCAACTGCATGTCAACTAGCATGTCAAGAGTAGTAGTAGACTGTGAGTGTTACATACATACCCTCCTTTTTAAAAAGGATTGTAGTTTTAATTTTGATAACATGCTGAAGTACATAAGCAAATCTTAAAACAATCATGTGACTAATTTATCATCTGTATTTAGAAAGAAATCTGTAAAACTGAATTTGACTGATAATACAATAATAAAAATCTAAATATATGTATTGATAAAAACACACACATACAAGCACAAGGACATATGCATCTCTTACCTTATGCTGCAGTGGGCAGTCAGCTCAGGGCAAATCCATTCCAGTGTCTGTGAGAGTGATAGAGAGCCTATCAGTAAGAGAGGGGCAAAGTGTGTGTGTCTGTCTCCAAGATTTTGGGGCCTTGTATTGGAATGTCGGAGGCCGCCGTTCGGTTTGCTACCAGATGATGATGCATTTTCCTGAGGAAAAAGAGACACCCTCCCTAAACAAACATACACACACACACATACATACAACAACACATGTACAGCTTTAAATACACAGGCAGGTCCACATATATTCACATATGCAATCATGTTGATTTACCCAAGTTGATTTACTCTTGAACACACATAAACATACAACTATTCACCTCAAGTTACTTTAAAAATAAAAAATAAAATAAAAATAATAATAATAATGTTCTTAATGTAAATAACCTTAAACAGTTGACATAATAACTGAAACTCTTAAAACTCTCCTATTAGAAGATATGGAATGGGCTATTTCTGTAATTCTCATATTTGAATGCTTAGCATTTATTACCAAGAATTGGTAACTGGCAGATGCATTCAGTGCACAGAGCCTATCACAAGTCTGTCCATGTGCAAGACACTTGACCCCAGGTTCTGTACCTCAAATTTAAGATTTCATTAGTTTAAAAGCAACATCCTAATATTCCAGTGATTTTGATTATAGTCACCTCAGCTGTTTTTTGTTTTGTTTTTTTGTACACTCTCAATTCACACTTAAACACCTGTGATGTAAGATGACACCATAAAAAATATACTTTTTAAAGCACACACAGCAGGATCAGGGTTTGGAATTACATTTAGCACAGAGGTTTTAATTGTTCTTTAAAATCCCAAGAACTCAACATTTTGGATGCTTCAGGAATGGTATGAAATCCAGTGATTTAGCACAAACCCCAATGGCTTCTTGGATAAGTGGTCAAGCACATGCAGTTGACTAAAATGAATCTACTAAAACAGTAGTTCTCAACCAGGGCGCTGGTGCCCATTAGGGGGCCTCAGCAAACTTCCAGGGGGGCCTTAAATCTTAAAAATCAAAGCCTTAAAAGTCTCAAAATCATTTACATGTATATTAACAGTCTTAATTTAATTGCTAAAATAAAACACTAAATAAAACTGTTAACCAACGCCATTTTTATTACAGTTTATTTTTATTACAACAGAAGTACCAGAAGTATATATCAGCTTAGATACAAAGGCCTTGGACAAAGGAGGGCCTGGAGTCAAAAAGACTGACTGTACTAGAACATTTTATGACCTGGATAATAAAGAATCTTTACAGACAATTCAGCATAACCTAAAAAACAAAAACAAAAACTTTTCATATTGAAAATTGGTGTAGAAGTAAAAACACAGACGTAAATAAAAGCCACCACCATCAATACCTGCCTTAGTGTCATGTAGACCTGGTTGTTTAGTGTGTATCTACAGGTGAGAGGCACTAAGGTAAAATACAGAGAAATGGATGCGTCTGCCACTGTATTACTTCTCCCTCTGGTGGATGATATGTTATAGCACACCCCAGCTCAACGTCACGCTCAACTTCACCTTTCATTAACACCACACAAATTCAAAATAATTGTTACTTTTATTAAACATTTATTGCATGTAATCTACCAATTCATAAACATTATTAACCTTAATAATATGTCCACAGATATAATGACTGCTCAGATTTGGTACTTTCCTGTTTTCCTTGTTAACTTGTTTTCCTTGTTAACATGTTTTAGTATATTATTGTGAATTTGTGGAGACAAAGATTCCTGAAGACAACCAATATCACCAGATTAAGCTTTAAATGTAAACGTGCATACTGCCAGTTTCACTAATCAATCATAACCCAGTCAACAAGCAACCAAGAACCCTGCAAAGAAATGAATGCTACTGCATAGATTTACTTACCGACAGTGATGAACAATTTTACAACTGAACACTATTAATATACCACTCTTATTAGTTTGTAAACAAACACCTCACAGTTACGGAGTTGCTAAACTAGTTGGATCCATTGTATGTGTGTCCTGAGTATGTGTTATTATCCAAACTGCAATCACAGTGTCTGATGTGTTGGATGTTGATGGTTGCCTCTGTGATGATGGATGTTGCCATGGTGATGGGGGTAAGTGTGGAGACAGGGATGCTCTATTCCCTCATTCTGCAACTCTTCCTGTTTATGGAGACCATGCAGCTTCTGCAACAGCTCGGCAATAAAAGCCTGAACACACACACACACACACACACACACACACACACACACACACACACAGATTAACCTTAATCTAAATGTACACACTTATAGAAATTGTTCTTATTAAGCATGTAAATGTTTGTGAATTCTTACACATTGCAATTTAGGACAACGTACTGTAAAACTTTGTAAATACTCAAGTGTTCCTGTTATCTTAATCACTACACAAACTGGTTTGTGCAAAATAGTTTTATAGTAGATTTAATGTTTGAAACAAATCAAAACAAAAACCTATGGAAAATATGCTGAAAAATCTACAACTTGCAGAAATAATCTTGACTTATCTACTTCTTGTTCAGAGAAAGCTCTTAAATATCTTCTGCAGACTGTATGTGTACCAGTCAGCAGTTTTTGTTTACACTGTTATGGGTCATTCACACAGAACATGTTTTTCCATTCCACTGTGCAACTTTTCCATTGTTTTTCTACGTAAACACAAGCTAGATGGACGTGTTTGATCACTGTGCACATTACTCGTGTCTTTTGCAGCATCTTGGAAGGACACAGCGTTCTACAAGTTAAAATAAAACAGTTAAAATAAGTTAAGCTTTTAAAAAACATCTCTCCAAAATGCGTTTTTCCCCATTTCTCTGGCCACGTCTCACGTTAGTTTAAGCAAAAACATGTTCTTAATCAAATTGAAAATGGTGAAAATTGTGCCCTGGTATGTCTCAAATGTGAAAACTGATTACGTTTTTCAGATGTCAGTGTGCTGTTCTGCTTATTTATGTGTGTGAGGTAAGAGCCACGTTGCTCTCTACTGATTCTCCATGATGTGTCAGCACTTCAAAACTAGCTTACCCAGAGTCACACAATCTTCTGCGCATACACCCACAGTAACAGTCATGTACACACACTAATCGAAAGGCTGAGAGTGAACATTGTTAAAGAGCCCCAATGAAAGAATGGCTCTGTACTAACCGAGAGAAACAGGGGCATGGGGAAAGAAAGAGAACAAATCATTCATTTATTGTGATCATTGTGAGAAATGCGTGGAAAGGAGTGTCAGCCACTGCAGCGTTTCTCAGAGAGAGAGGGATTGAGTGGGATAGAGGGATGAAGAGGTAGAGTAACAAAAGGATGAGAAAACAAGAGAGGTCCATACAGAGGGACTAAGGATGAGTAGACAGAAAGTTTGAAAAAAGAACAAGAAAAATGTCAGGAAAGAGAGGTGACGAAAAAAAGAAGGATTTGCAGATGGAGGAATTGAAAAAAAGTACCTTAGTGCTGCTAGTGCAGGCTTGCAGAAGAACCTGTAAAACAAACGAAAACAAATTCATTCTTGATTGTCGTTAAAATAACTAACGTAGTAAATAACTTTATCTAAATGTACTTCAATTAAATGAGTCAATATCACCAAAACTATTTATAACTCTGTAAACTAATGTGCACACAGTAGAGAACATAAAGCCTTAAATGGTTCTGTATTGTCATTCAGACAAATGAGAGGCTGGGGGATAGTCCATAAGCGAGTACAGTACTGAGAACAATGTTGAAAAGGGGGTCCCTGCAAATACTCAGGTCAAGGGACATGGTATAAAAGCTCTAGCATCCACTCATCTTCTTCATCTAAAAGTAAAATGTTAGGCCGCTGACTTCAAGGTCAATGGTCCTATCTTCTACATGTTATTTTTTATGATAAAAAAATGAAATGAGATTTTCCAAGTGCAGTGGGGAAAAAACGCTTCTATTTATTTTCTGCATCTTGTTGTCTAATAAACCTGACATTGTATATTATGAATATTGTTGGCTCTTTGACAAATAGCTTTTGTCGCTCTTTTGTAAGTCACTTTGAATAAAAGCATTCGTTTAATGCATAAATGTACGTGTAAATATGGCAAGACCCATACCAAGTACAGGATGTGGTGTGAGTGAAAGAGGAGGATTATGGGACCTGTAGTTTGTGTGTTCGCTCTTCATCACTTGGGAGATCCAACAAATCATCAATATTTACTTCCTCTGGCATGTCCTCCAAAATAAACACAAACAAAACAACAAAAATTATTATGGGTGCAGAAAGAATGAACCATTCAAGAAAAGAAACGTAAAAAAAAACAGCAGCTATGAGAATTTAATAAATTCTGCAGAAAAGACACCATGATAAGCCAATAATATATAACTGTAATCTGACATTATAAATAACCACACAGTCCACTGTAAGACATGCAGCTCACAATTACAGCATACAGGACAATTATGGCACCACTGCACAGGTATGTATTCATGTATATGTATTCCAGTTCGTAACACTGCCCATTATCTCGTTGTTCCTCGACCTTTTAGCAGCCTACAGTTTCAGTATCTCAGAAAATCTTCTCAATATTCCATAATCTCAGTGGGAAACTTTCTCCTACACAAGCTGAGGAGGAAATCGAGATAACAGATCACATAACACAATTCCCGAGACATCTCTGTCGTCTCTTACTGTGGGACAGCGTCTCATTACACACACAGCTTATGTTTAGTTTAAACATCCTGCTTGTTGCTGCCTTTGACTGTTTCTCAGGGGGTGCCCATGTAAGGCAGCAATAGAACCAAGTGATCCCCTCTGTAAATAAGGGAGAGAAAGCAGAACTTCCCCTGGTACCTCCAGAGGCCTGCTTCTCCTCACCTTTTATGGGCAGCCAACTTATCTAACATTATCCAACTAATATTGTTCTGTAAGACATATTATTGTCATAGCATCCATCACACACTTACATTAACAAAGGCTGTTGTTTATAAATATGAGACTTGCAGAACAATGTCTCCCCTCATTGCATTTAAAGGTGCAAATACAGACTTTAAAAAAGACAAATGTGTTATCAACCTTTAATTTCATTGAGTGGTATAAATTACCGGTAAGTGTATTTTATGTACTTACTTCTCATACATTCAAGCTAATTCTTTAGATACTTATTCTCTCTACAGACATCTTTAAAACAAAGACTGGTCCATGCATACATGTTCATGGACTTTAAAACAAAACAAGATAACTTTAGTTTGTAAACTAATTCAACTATTTAGAAATTAACACCTGTTAACAAAATTAGTTTATTAAAGAGAAAAGTAGGTGAATATGCATATTTGAGCCTGATTTTGAGAGTTATATGTATAAACGTATGTGGTCAACTTCTTAGAGAAGGAACTGTTGCACATTTCAGCAGTCAAACATTTCCAAATAACGTATGACACAGCATTTGGAAATGCATCGACAGTGCGCTATCGCTCATTTCACCATCAAAAAAGTTTTCTTTTTATTATTATTAATGTAATCAACCTGTAGATTCCAGTGTCAATACTGAACCTGTGAGGATGCGCGAGGACACTCACCTTGCCCTCGTACAGCTTGTCCAACCCTTCGTCGATCCATCTCTCCACGTCCAACCTTTTCTGAAGCTGTTTGCGGTTGTATTTTACCGTAACGCGTGATTGCCGCTTATGGAAGTTGATCCCGTGCTCTCGAGAGTTGTCTAAATCCGGGGAATGACCGGTATGTATCTCCTCAGCCATGTTACACGTGCCCGTGCTTGTCTGAAAATGAGCACTTGGAGGAGCGCGCGGACAGACGAAGCTGACCGCTGAGTGACGCGCAGTCGCGCACTCAACGTGATTAGAGGTACGTCAGATGTTCGTGGATAGAAAAAAAGTTTTTTATTAATCCATTCTGCCATTTTAATTGTTATAAGATACATTAAAATGACGTAAGAGAAAAAAAACTAAATGGTGTGCTATTAATCAAACACTGTAAAAGAACAGAGTTGAAAGAATGAAGTGTTTCTCATATAATTTATTTCTTTCATTAAAGTAACAAACACATACAAAATAAATTAACATAATAACATTTTTTTTTTTTACAAAGACAAGACAATGATTGAAAGCAAAAGTACAAAAATGCAAAATAGAAACTTAGGCATAAATTTAGGATTAAATTAATAGGAAACATCTGGTTAAAAGAAATAAACATTCATTAGACATAAACCCCATTGAAGAAAATCTGATTTCCCCATACCAGTCGAGGAAGAAAACACACTGCTTAATACGCAATACAAAACTGGAGCAAAATCTTACCATTTGGTCTAAAGAACATAGTTCAATCATATACCTGACTGTTGCTTGCTTCCTTTCTCTACACAATTTTATTTTATTTTATTTTTTTATTAAAACACCTGTTGCTGGCAACATCCTGGCAAATAAGCAAAGGTGATAGTCTCATCCTTATGAGAGAAAAGTCTATACAGAGTTTGACTAGAGAAGACCTAATCCTTATGCTCTTCAGTATAATTTACCTACTTCTCTTTCAATAGAGGTATTTCCTTACTTAGTTCTCTTTGTATAGAGTTATTTTCACTTCTTTATCTTTGTATAAAGATATCAGTTCTCTGCATATAGAGTTCTGCACCCTAAGTCTGTTTCAGCTTTCAGGGCTTGTGTCTGTCTTTATATGGAAACACAGATCCACAAAGCCCAGCACACAATGATGTGCTTGTTTATTTCTTTTGGTTTACAGAGTCTTCCACCTATACAGATGGCAAAGGTCCAATCCCTTATTCAGTCATTACATCCTTAATTCATTCATTCATTCAAGCATTCATTCATTCATAATAATTAAGACAAAAGCAAGTGCTATATCCAAATTCTTATCCCTGCATGTGAGTTTGTGTGTCTGTGTATATGCTTACGTGTCTACATTTGTGTCTACACTGAGTGTATGAGTGTACAAGTGTGTGTTGCCTTATCTAAGTCCTCCTCCAGCACTCCACAGGAAGTCCTGCCCAGCAGGCAGCGTGTGAGAAGCCACCAAAGAGATTCTGCCCTCAGTGTTGCAGGGTTTCACCTGACCGAAGTCTCTGTCATAGGGATAGTGCTGCCTGTCTAAATTATTCACCGTCTCCAAATCATTAAACACAGACTCACACAGCTGCTGTCTACGCAGTCTATGCCTTCTCCTCCTGATCACCACCAGTCCCACACACACTCCCAAAAACAAGGCCATCACACCTAACACAC
Source organism: Sinocyclocheilus anshuiensis (assembly GCF_001515605.1). Lineage (NCBI taxonomy): Eukaryota > Metazoa > Chordata > Actinopteri > Cypriniformes > Cyprinidae > Sinocyclocheilus > Sinocyclocheilus anshuiensis. Next base: position 30,365 of record NW_015548288.1, read on the forward strand.
ATGACACCGCCACTGCTGAAGGTGAGCTCCGACCAACCCGGGGGGCCATCAGCTCCATACTTCCCTGCACATGAAACTCGCAGTTTGGGCCCATGAACCCAGGCACACACTGACACACTGGCTCAGAGAAGTGTGTGTAGCACGTTCCTCCGTGGAGGCATGAGTTTGTGAGACAAGCGTCTGCTCGTAGGCTGCAGTTTTTACCGGTGAAACCTAGCATACAGGTGCAAGTGTAGTCGTTAATGCCGTCTTGGCAGGTTCCGGCATTTTGACACGGATAGCGGGCACAGTCGTCGATGTTCATCTCACAGCGAGAGCCAGTGAAACCAGGGCGACAGCGGCACAGAGCACTAGCGCCCAGATCCACACACTCACCGCCTACAACCGAAGAAAGAAGAGGTTACATATGAGTAGGTATAGTAGAGAGGAACTGTAACAGATACTGTAATAGTTGCACATGTGTATGTGTTTGGTTGCATAAAAAATGTTTAGAACTGAAACCACTTAGTGGAAAGTTTAAGCTGCTCTTTTCATAAAATCAAAGTGAATGGTGACCACAGCTGTCAAGCAAGATTTTTTAGTGAACTTAAATTGCTGATTGCTGATCTACCTTGTATGACTTTAGAAGACTTTAGAAGACTAAGTGCAACTTTAATGATTTTTCTTTTGTCCTTTTTGGAGCTCAAGCGGCTGTGGTTGTCAACCACTTTCATTGTATGAACAGTGTGAGCATTCCTCAAAACTTCTCCTTTTGTGTTCCACAAAAGAATGAAACCCAACATGAGGGTCAGTAAATGAAATAATTTTTTACCTTAGGGTGAGCTACCCCTTTAATTAAAATACATTTTGTTGATGCATTGTCCTCAATCAGCACAAACACTTACCATTGGCACAAGGTTTGTGGCTGCAGCGGTCCAGTCTCTTCTCACAGTTGGATCCGGTAAAGGCTAGGGGGCAGCGGCAGACATAGCCACCAGTTATTTTTTCCTCACATGTCCCTCCGTTAAAGCAGGGGTCATCCGCACACGTCATCGCAATGATCTCACAGTTCTTCCCATAGAATCCCTGAGGACATGTACAGGAGTAATCGTTCTCCAAATCCTGCAGGGGAAAAGAATATACATATTAGCAAGGTGTAAACATAATTCAGGTCTCAAATAATTTTAGATCTTCAAAATCCACTATGCACATAAAGCACATCTGAGCATATTTACTTAACCTAAATCATGACACATAAATTGAAAAAAAAAACACATTATTTAATTTTTTCATCATTTTTTTATTTTATAAAAATGCATTAAAATGCCCCTATTATGCCATTTTTAATGTTCCTAATATTGTTTTGGGAGTCTCCTACAATTGGCTTACATGCATGCAAGGTCAAAAAATGCTTTCGTTTTCTCAAAATATGCATTTAATATCAACTCATTTTCCAATGATTCTCAAACAATTAGTTCGAAGCAGTTCTGAGATTCAGTCTCTCTAAACCCCTCCTTCCTGTCAGCCTACTCTGCCCTGATTGGTCAGATGGCCCAGTCTATTGTGTTTGGTCTACCGCGTACAGCGTCTTCTCGACATGAACAAGCAACAGTGTTTGTGGGAGGGTCAAGTCATTTGCAGCCGGCCAACGTGGAAAGGCACCCGGATGGCTGCGCTGTTGGCTATAGAGCTCTGGTCCGCTCGCAGGACATTTGTCTGACCGGTTCCGAAGGTGCACGGAGGTTCAGCGGAGATGACGTCTTCCGAATGTTTGAGACAAATCCTGAAAAAGATGTTGCAGTCTCGCGTCCTCCTGCAGAAGCGACGTGTCGTGCTGAACGAGTGAACTTTCAATTCAAATACACCCGATGAAGCCACCTGTTCAAGAACAGAGAAACCGTATGCGATTTCTTAATCTTTTGGAAATAATAAACAATACACTACGCAGGAGACTAATATCTATACTCTAAACTCACATTAAAGAGAAAATGAAAATATGAGTGAAGTATAGCCTAAGCCTTGAACTGGCTCCTTACCAACTGCAAAAGCGACACGGACAGCAAGCAGTACAAAGACAGACGCGCCATCTCGCTCAGTTAATCCTAAACTTTATTACAATCACACACAGTATCTTCATCCGTTACTTCCCAAGCTTCAATGTGTTTGGAGATCAAGAAAAAAACAGCTAGATGTCCTTGTACGAAAACCTCGGCAGATCCACTAACGTCCAGCGTGTCTTCGGAGGAAACGTTCTCTCGTCCTCACCGTTCTTCAGCGAGTGCGGGTTGTCTTCAATGAATGTCTTGATGAATGTACGCGGTTATATACGTCTTGCCCCCCTGCATGTGACGTCAGAGGGGGGACATATGGCGCAATATTGGTCTGATTAAACTGATCTGCTGCATGTGTCAGTGGTGTTGATGGAGTTAATGCTGAAGTTAGCCACACTGCTGTGCTGTCTGTATCAAACCAAGGAATTTTAATCACAGTGATACAGAACAGATGGGCACAGGATCCTCAAGTATGAAACCCTGATGAAGCTTTCTTTATTTTGTGAGATATTACAAATAGCAAACGGCAAGTTTTACGCTTATGTCGAATTTCAGAATTAGTTCGATATTCGCAGGCCTACTGAATATATGCACTTAAATATATGTATAGATTAATACATACGTAGACGATCTGTAGTGTTTTAGATTTAGATTTGTTTTGTTAACTTAAGTCGTCTTCATCAAGCCTCTATGGAAAATATTCCCAGCAGGTACAATATGGTTGCTAGAAATCAAAATAAATCAAATAGGTATGCTACTTACATTGTTCCTTTACATCACCTTACATATCCTTCAGAATGCGAGCACGGTTTTGTAATTGTACAGTTAGGCTATGTATGATCCTAAATAAAGGAAGTATGTGAAGTTTGTTTGAAAATAAAACAGGACCGTATAAATCTCTGCAAAGATTTAGACAGATGTTTTGACATTGAACATTTATTTTTATTATTCATTTTTATATTAACAATAAAATAACCATTATAATATTTATGTTTTATTAAATTATTGTTTTTATTATTCAAAAAAAATATTTTAATGTTTATGTTTTCACTTTTTATGGTTCCTGAGTGGTATAGTACTATAGGCTACTTTTATCGAGCGCACGTTTCTGTTTTTAATTATTTCCTCTGTCCCCTAAACACACACACTCACACTCAATCTTGGACTGTGTGGTCGCTCTGGCGCGTGCGGGCAGGGCGAGGCCATAAGTTTTTATTTGCCATGTTCTTTGTGTCTGCAGGCACATGTGTTTGTGTGTGTGTGTGTGTGTGTGTGTGTGTGTGTGTGTGTGTGTGTGTGTGTGTTTTGTTGTAGCCTATGCAGAGACGCTCAGGCTGCTCCGGAGGATGGGTGGGGAAATATCATGATGACGCTTTTGTGTGGGTCAACTCCAACAGCTGTATGTTAACAGACGGCACATGGTCACTTATTGTCCGCGACAAACCGCCCGAATTCACCCAACCGGCATCTGTTGCAGCCGGCTGCAGCCATTCCGCTTATTTTTTTTTATTTGTGTTTTTTAATAGTATTGTTAAAAATAAAAATTTCTCGTCGCCCCCAAAGTATTCTCAGTTCCCACCACTCATGAATGCATGGATTCCATGGGAAGAGTCATGAACAAGGAGTCTCTGTCCACAAACATCTTCATCTGTAATGATCAGTAGATTCTATAGATACATTGTAAGGGGTGGTGTAGTGGTTTATCCAATAAGAATTATACACTACATCATAGCTATAGGAATGTATAAGGAATACATTTGGCAAACAAAGGGTTTTACTTCCTGCTACCTCTAGATCCAATAGGATATGCATTACATCTGTGCATTATATAAAATGGGATGGGCAGGAAGTTCTGGACATATTAGGAGAACATCTGGCAGAATGATACCTCAACTCTGAGCAAAGGACAGACCGAACTCAATAACCTGGGTCTGAGAAGGCCCCCACCATCATCTCACCATTTGAACCGAAGAAGAAATATGCGTATATGCACATGAGTGTATACAGGTGAGATAGAGAGAGGTAAGACTACAGAGAGTAGAGAGAGAGAACACAGAAGGGATGAAGGAAAAACACAAGAGGGGAGAAAGGGAGGGTAGAAAAGGTGACCTTGATTTCACCAAGTACGACATGTTCCTGGATCAACATCCTTGTTGATCCTGGAACAACATTCCAACCAACCAATCAGAGAACATGTCTTACTTGGCAAAATCACGGCGACCGGTAGAAAAAGGAGGGAGTGAGAGCACAGACAGGCAAACTCACAGAAATATTCTGGCAGAGAGCGTGATATATTCTAACAAGTATTTTCTTACATATAGGCCTGTTTCTTACATATAGGCCTATGTAGCCTATATATATACTGTATATTTATCTATTCAAAAGTAGAGCATTGTGACGCTGTGTGTGTGTGTGTGTGTGTGTCTGTGTGTGTGTGTGTGTGTGTGTGGTCGGTCACGCTCGCGAGAGCTCTGCTGTTGTTATGGTAATGAGTGACGCGTGCCTTAGAACCCTTTCATTAAGCCATAATCAAAATGCATCACTTATAATGTCTTTTAAAAGACACCATATATAATGTCTCAAAGACCACAGATACAATGAATCTAAAAAGTGTGTGGAGACCGTCAGTCAGGAAACAGACCCTAACACTGTAAGCAAACAAAATCACTTTATTCTATTTATTCTACTGATATGATTCTATGCTTGATACATTTGATGCTAGGGACAAAAAGCCATTTTATGCCTCACACTGTGTTGTATCAGATGTATTGGTAGAGATGAACCTTGTTGTCATGTGGGTGAGAGGGCAGATGACCAGGAGAGGAAAACAACAAGCATGCAAGTTTGAGATCAATATTAATACAGTCATTGTGCAAACTGCCAATGATGTTTTGCACCTGATACAACAAAAGTTTTCATTATAAAGAAGGTCTTTAGTTTAATGATGGCCTGAATTAAATGTAGACTTTAACCTCAAGCTGTTGTCCATGAGCAAATACTCTTTATGATAAAAGTCCTGTATAGTCAACAAGTAAATCTCAGGTTCACCTATCCTATCCACATAATGTGCAGCTATAAAAGTAAAACAACTAAAATCAGATAGAACTGAAACAGAAGCAGTTGTAACTATGGCATGCCAGATTGTTTAATCCTTAAATGAAAGCTTTGCAAGTTAAGGTTGAGTTAAAAGCAACTGATACATGGTCTGGGCTAAAGCCTGGTAGGAGACCCCTGACATCTGCACAGACGAGAGAAAGGGAAGCATTTATCCAAAGAGAGAATTACAATTTCAAAGGTGTTTAGCTCATGGACTGGGTTTAGCTGAAGATGGTAAACAAGTCAATAGGAAACACTTTCTTCAGAAAACAGTTTTTTTTTTTTACTGTTACAGCTTACAGACACTATTCCAACTGTCTTTGTAGAGACAATTGATGTTTCTTAAAGAGACAACACCTCCATCCTCCTCAGAAAAAGAAAACTCTAATAATTTACCCATGTTGTTCCAAACTGTATGACTTTCTTTTTTCTGTTGAATATGAAAGAAGATATTTTGAGAAATGCCTCAGTATTTTTTGTCCATACAATGGAAGTCAATGGTCATCAAAACTGTTTGGTTACCAGCACTTTTTAAAATATATTCTTTTGTGTTCAGCAGAAGAAAAAAAACTGTACAGGTTTAGACTGACATCAGGCTGAATAAAGGATGATAGAATTATCCCTTTAATGCAGTCTGTGTCACTTTACTCCACTTGTAGCAGGTGAATTATGGAAAAAGGGATCGGAAAAAATATGGAAAAACAGAAATTTGTGTTTCTGTTTCTCTTAAGTTTAATATTTTTCTGTGTTTTTAGTGTTTATAATCAGAGGACAGGTGGTTTTAGGCATAGTGAGTGATAAAGCCATTATTTTGATAAAATAATGAGAAATCCAATGAAATGGTAAATTTGTGTGAAGAACATTTTAGTGATCATTTCTGATTATTTTCAACATGGAAATGTTACTCTGTTATCATTGTGGGTTTTGTCCCATGTCTCAAGAACCAATGATTAATCAAAATCAGAAGATCCTAAAGTGCATGCATTTTAATAATATTACACAATTATTCCCATTCCTAATCTAATCATAAGGCATCTGTTAATCTCATTATCTTAGTATGAGAATGGTTGTGTGTTTGTGTTTGTACGTGTTTGCATTAAATTATTGCATGCGTGTGTGTGTGTGTGTGTGTGTTGACTCATTGTCAGTGTGGTGCAGATGGGCAATGACTGATTTGTGTCTTGTAATGTGGGTGTTGGGGGATAGTGGTCCCTTGAGGTGGGACAAAAGCATGGCAGGAGCATGGGAACCCCAGAACACCCTTCACTCCACATGCATATATCCATATTTATGAACCCACATCCAGACACCTCAAATCTCACATATGTGCAGTCCTGCAAAAAGGCACATGCTGGCAATACAAATAGACTTCCTCTCAGTCATTTTTAGTCACTCTGTACCTCAAACACCATCGTGTCCATCTTAAGATGAGGCATTAAAGATTTAAAAATATGACTGAAAACCTGTTCATAAACAAAACAAACTTGCACATTCATTCACATAAAGAGAGTGATGTCCATTCACAATCCTCAGACTTGAGATATCCGACTATACACACATACAACTTCACACATTCACTCACATTGCCATATCCTCTTTCGAGCCTTTAGATGACACCCGACCCAGGATTTCCACACACGTCATGACATCTGCTCGCCCTGGTGTCATGCTCCCATAGGACACACACACACACACACACACACACACACACACGCACAGGTTCGTTTTTGTGAATTGTGGGGACATTCCATAGGCGTAATGGTTTTTATACTATATACAAACTGTATTTTCTATTGCCCTACACAAACCCTGCTCCTAAACCTACCCCTTACAGGAAACTTTCTGCATTTTTAGATTTTCAAAAAAAACTCATTCTGAATTATTTATAAGCCTTTTGAAATATGGGGACACTCACACACGTGTACAAAATCTGCTTGCCTTGAGGGAAGCGACCTTTGCCCGATGAAATGTAAGTAAGTTTTGGAGCTGCTGTGGATGTTTATGTATGTGCAGCTGCTATGTTCAAGTAAAAATGACAGGAATAATCTCACAGAAACAGATCTCGTATACTCAGACAAGCACACTGCTGAAAACACATTAAGACAGAGCAGTGTTCTTGAGGTCAGTGTGAGTGGTCATGGGGGATTTGTATTTGAATCTGGGCATCTGCATCTATGAAAAACAAATTCTAAAAAAAAAATAATATTTAGAATAATAAATAGATATAACTATTTATTTTTTACTTGGAGATTTATTTTCCCCAAGGTGTGGACATCTCATTCAGCTTATTAAAAAAAAGTCTCAACATAGCAACAAAAACACATGAACCTAGTAGGTGAAATATACAAACTGTATTTTCTATTGCCCTACACAAACCCTGCTCCTAAACCTACCCCTTACAGGAAACTTTCTGCATTTTTAGATTTCCTAGTAGGTGAAAGTGAAAAGCATTAATATTAATGCGTTAGCCATTACATGTTAGAACAGGTGCACTGAACACGCCGCAACTACACAGCCACACGATTGGCTCATGCAGCTGAATAGACTGGAATGACATGGGCCCCACCATGAAGCTCTGAACCTCTGAGGAGGAAAAGAGGGCCTCACAGCAGAGGTAGCGTTGGGTTATTAGAGAACCCAGGGTGACAGATGTAGGATAAAAGAGAGGGCAGGAACATCAGCAGGGGTGAAAGAGAGAAGAATAGGTGAAGAGGTCAGCAGACCAACAGAAGAAGGGGAGGAAGGACAAAGTTGTACTGGAAGAAAAGAAGGATCGATAAATCTATCCGCTGTTGCTCCACACTCCGCCTCTTTTGTTCCAGATGGCAGCTGATGTGTGGCAGGTTTGACAGAGAAATTACGTTGAAACACACATACACTAACGTTTGGGGTCAGCAAGAGTTTTTAATGTAATTGAAAAAAAAGTCTCTTATGCTCTTCAAGGCTGCAGTTATTTGGTCAAAAACACAGTAAAAACAGTTATATTGTGAAACATAACAATTTAAAATAACTGTTTTCTAACTTCAGAAATCATTCTAATATGCAGACTTGCTGCGTTAAGAACCATTTTCACTGCTTAAAAACAGTTGTGCTGCTTATTTTTTGTGGAAACATGACAATTTTTTCGTGATTCTTGGATTAACAGAAGTTCAAAAGAACATCATTGATTTGAAAAACAAATATTTTGTAACAATATGAATGTCTTTACTTTCACTTTTGAGCAATTGTGTCCATGCTGAATATACTTCTTTAAAAAAAAATCTCTTATTATACATACACAAAATCACAAAAAGTTGGAAAATTGTTTTATACATATCCTTAAACATAAAATGTTTCTTAAAATCAAGACCAGCTTTAACATGGACCTGAAAGTTTAAAGTTACAAACTTGAACAGGTAAACAAGTTACCTATCTTATCTATCTGCTTAATAATTTACAACAATAGCAAGAAAAACAAACTTGTTTTCAAAGAACTATAAATGTATAAAAAAAGGCAGTTTATTGTAGCCTAAAAAAAAAACTAAAAAAAAATATTATTGTGTATTCAGTGTGCCGTCCAGTGTAGATAGCCTTTATGATAAATCACTGATATATTATACAGACATATTCACAATCTGCAGACAAACACAATACAGTACTTTTTTTAAGCAGAGGTCCCTAACCACACAATAGGGCTACCAGCTGCCGTCTCTCTCTCTCTCTCTCTCTCTCACACACACACACACACACACACACACACACACACAC
>NW_015548288.1:40478-49691 GCF_001515605.1 Sinocyclocheilus anshuiensis
CACACACACACACACACACACACACACACACACACACACACACACACACAAAGCATTCTCAACCACAGCCCTACATCAGCACACACACACACACCCAACACCACTTGCATCAGAAACACACACAAACTAGCAGCTGTTTAAGCAGAGCTCTTCTTCCCTGGAGGCCAGAGAACAATGCTCGAGATCTAATCACTTCTGGGCGTCCACGTCAGTATTTCAATACAAGTATAGACACGTATATGTGTGCGAAAAAGGAACATAAAATACACACTAAACTTTTAATTTAAACATTTAACTAAAATTTATTGAAATATCTGGCTCATTTACGGAGCGGTTTTCATTCAGAAACCAAACACACACACACACAAAACTCACTGCTGGAAAACCCAATGACTTTGAAGAAACACGTGCAGAAAAATAATCAAGAGGACTATTTTGTGTGTAAATTAAGAGACACACTGCCCTCTAGTGACAAAACAACAGCATTAAAATCTTGACATGCGAAATTTAGTTCCTGAAGGTGTACATTTGTATTCGACTTTCCTAAATCAATGTACACAAGCATAAGAAAATAATACATTTATAAAGTTCCACTGGAAAAGAATGTCCTACTAGACAAATTATGAGACCAATTTTAATCAGATCCAGATGTCTCAAACCTTATTTTACACTGTATATTGATTGGTCTTAGAAAAGTTTCAGTTGTCCTTACCATTAATTATGTGACTGCATATGGTGCATATATAATGTTTCTTGTCTGTCAAAGTTAATAACATCAAATATCACAGAAACATCATCTCTTACAAAGTTGTAATAAATATAAAACGTGTTTGAGTAAATAAAACACTCCTTACAGCAGCATTCAGATGATAAACTTGCTACAAATACACAACCTACAGGTCATGACTGATTACAGGATTTTTAAACAATGACTTGTATGTCATCAGAAATATCAGGGGAACATTCATTCATACCAACATTCTTCAAAATATCTTCTTTTGTGCTCCGCAGAAGAAAGTAAGTCATACAGGCGTGAAATAACATGAGGGTGAGAAAATGATGACAGAATTTTCATTTTGGGGTGAACTATCCCTTTAACGAGTCGACAGATGTTAAATAAAATTCATAAATCAGAGTCAATTTTTAAAAGTAGGTCCTGTGAATCACCCCACAGCAGGTTAATCTCAACAATCCCTATGTGATAATGTGGTGAATGAAGAAAAAAGTAATATTTTGTTGTGGAAGATGGCACAAACAAAATCCCTTTGTGGTCTCACTATTGTTTGCCATTCACAAAAAACAAAAACCCTAAGCGTGTCCTATTGATAAACAGAGAGTAGGTACAAATGTTAACATCTTTGGATTTTTTACAAAATCATCTTCTCAAATAGTCGCCTTTGCACTTAATCACAGTATTTTGACATCCTGACACTGAACCTTGTGATGGTCAGCAAGGTTCCAGTGAGAAGTTGTGTCTGTCTATATCACACAATATTTGCAGCCTGGCTGCAGTATCGTATCAACAATGTGTCACACACTGTGTTGCTTGTTGGTTGTCATTTGATTGCTAAACACAAATTTCACAATGCAGGTTTGCCGTTGACCTTTTCATGCAGTATCGTTAGTGTGCCGGAGGCAAAATCTCGCAACACTTGCACAGTGTCCCTCTGTAGCTGCAGTGATTCTCGTGCAAACTCCTGTTGCGTCTCTGCTAGCTGCTGCACTGACTCCGCAAGTAGCTCAAGTGAATGGGAGACTGTGGCAAGAAGAGTGTTGGTGGTGTGCTGCTCTTGCACGCTAAGGCTTGCACTGTGCACTAACTGCTCACGTGAACTGTCTGGCTCCACCCCTGAGAAAGATGAGGGTCTTTTAGTAGAAGTGGTGGCTGTGGAGGAAACGTGTCCAGTACTGCCTCTAGTTGCAATTCCATCCTCCTCAGAGTACGAGTTAGTGACAGATGCCATAGAGGATGTTGGGAAGAGGTCACGGTTGTCCTCATCTGAGTCTAAGTGGGATTCGGGATCTGTGATCAAGCAAGTAAACAGTTTTTTTTTTTTTTAAGTTATACATCATATGATCAATTGTTTTTGATACACATACTAGGGTTGGGCGATGTCTACCATATTGGCATCGGACGATGTCTACAGTGAAACATCGTGATGGACGATGACATCGGGGGGCGGGGTTGGGTGGTGTGCCCGAAGCATGAATCCGTATGCAGGAAGGCACGGAAAACAAATAGCACGTTCTATGGAGTCACTAAAGGGACATGGTTTGCCGCTTGCGAGCGGTAGACTGTTACATTACAGTACCTGAAAGTTCACTTACCACATACACAGAATAAGGAGAGATGACTGATAGGACAATGGCGAATGATTTGCAGATCCTGAGCACCACTGACAAATATCTAATCTTGTAAAATGTGTGGTAGGTACTGCCGCTCCGTAGTATAGAGTCTGTGTAATCGCGAATCTCGAAAGTGAAAGTAAATTGAGAGCACGCATTCAAAAGCGGTTTCAATGCCCTGCATATCAGTAGCTCCCTGATGCCCACAATTTATATACAGTATAATTACCCAACGATATAATTGTGAGAGAAAGTATTTAAATATTTTTTATCCTCCCATCTCGTAGGCTATTTATTCCCTTTAGGGGTTCTGTAGTACACTTAATTTCCTTTCCGACGGTATCGATATTTATCGACGGTACACCTTCTTTGATAACGATATAAAAAATGTTTGATATAGTGCACAATATAGGCACGTGCTATGAGTGATGCAGACAGCACACACAAACACGAACATGAGTGCTGTGCCCGCCTGTGATAAGGAGATTGTGAATAAAAAAATAAATAATATAAGTCGAATTTAAAATAAACATTTGCATTTGAACGCAAAAATAGTACAATCCAATGTTAGATGTGCGTCAGGGAGCGTCATCAGTGGAGCACGAGATGCGGTGATGATGATGTAAGTGACGTTGTAGTTTAATGTTTTGTTAGTCTGGCCCACGAGACGCGCAGTTGCTGCATTATTCATTCAAAATACTAGAGAAATATAGAAGCTCAATGCGGGGAAGATCTTGATTAGGTTAAAACCGAAACCAAGCCATTCACACAGAACACTGATGCTGTTTTGTTCATAATTGTTTATGCAATTTACGAAATTATATTTGATTTATATGAGTTAATTTAGACGTAATGCACGTTTTTTTTTATTGCCAGTTACATCCTTGCGTTGACAATTAAATGTGCTGCATTATTTTGCTCATTGCGCCCCCCTGTGGCCTCGGGAGACAAGCCAAAAGTTTAACCTATTTAATTTGCATATAAAACATTAGAAATTAGATATTTGTTTAATTTTGTTTTTGACTGTTAAAAAAAAAAAAAGTGTTGTTTGTCTCAATAAATTGAATTAATTTAAAAATACAGTGGTTAAATGTAAAAAAAAAAATTCTATTGCTCTTTGTTTCAAAAAAAGTTTATAAAAATTGTCAATAATTATCGATACCGAACGATATGAAACATTATATCGTTGATAAATTTTTTAGCTATATCGCCCAGCCCTATGTAGTACACTTAATTTCCTTTTCGAACACGGAATTGGGATGCGGCGGATTGCGAGGGGTATGGGTGGGGGGATCACGATGCCGGCTCAACATCGTGATGTCTGTCAGCCATCGGCGATGGACAATGGCATCGTCTATCGGCCCAACCCTAACACATACACATACAAAATATATGTATAGCTTTTTATAAAGCTTTCACACTTCACAGTGCTTATAGAGAAAATGTGCATCAAAAAAGTCATGTGACTGCCTTGAGTCGTGTGACTAAATTCATTACAAAAAAAAAAAGTCAGAAATGCTGGAGATAAAGCCTGTCATCAAAATGATTGGCTACATTTAACGCCCAGATATTACATTGTTACTCTCAGACATTAGGCATCTGCCAACAAACATGAAGTTCATCAGAATTTTGTCTGCTCGCTTTAAAAAGTCATTTATTACATTTATTAAAATAGCAACTGTGGATTCCCCAGGGGCTACAACTTCCTTTTACGTCAGATTTTTTGTTCTGAACAGATGGGCTGAAATTATTGCTTTATATACAAATTGATTTGCTATATTAGAAAATACTTTTTACAGAAATAATTTTTTGTTTATTTAAATTATTATTATTTGGAAGAAATTAATACTTTTATTAAGCAAAGTTTTTTTAATACTTTTATTTTGGTAAATTCAATTTACCAAAAGTGATAGTAAAGACGTGCAATGTTACAAAAGATTTCTATTTCAAATAATCGCTGTTCTTGAAACTTTCTATTCATCAAAGAATCCTGAAAAAAGTCTATCATGGTTTCCAAAAGTATAACTTTTTTCAACATTGATAATTAGAAATGTTTCTTTAGCACCAAATCAGCATATTAGAATGATTTCTGAAGGACCATGTGACACTGAAGACTGGAGGAATGCTGCTGAATATTCTGCCTTGCTATCACAGGAATAAATTACATTTTTGAATATTAAAACAGAAAACAATTCCTTTAAATTGTAATAATAATATTTTATATTATTACTGATTTTACTGTATTTTTGAGTGTATAAATACAGTCTTGATGAGCATAAGAAAACAACAAACTTTTGAACAGTAGTGTAGCTTTTGAAAACATGATTGATGGTTCATTATTGAGATCAGAGCAAAATATGCAAATACTTAAAGTACACTGAAAATTCTTACAGTGAACTTTTACTGGTAACAGATCGCTGATGTGGACAAATCCACACTGCAGTGCTAAATCTATTGAAAATTCTTAATACGATCCAACTTAAGTATTTTGTTTACCTCCAGTTTTGGAGTTGTCATACTGCACCTCACTTGCACCCCCAGATCCACTTGTAATAGCAGGCATTCCTCCCACATCCATTCCTCTGCTCGGGGAACTGTTGACCGACCCCATTTCCACAAACCCTCCATCCTCCTCTTCCTCATCCTCACACACAGCCTCTTGATCGTCACCTTGACTGCGAGATCTGGACCGCTGTGTAGCTTCCCACGGTTTCTTGTCCAGATCGAGGATGGATTCCACAATGACTTCCATTGGGGACAGTTCAATATTGGACCGTGCCAATCTCTGGGACACCAAAAGACCCGTCCGCAGGGCAGCCAATTTACGTTTCGTGTCGCACTTAAGATCTGACCATTTCTTGATCACCTCCATGATCTCTCTGTCACACTCTCCAATCTCATTAACACGTGCCGTGATCTCAGCCCATTTCCTGCGCTTCACGTCAGAGGGAACGCCGGCGTTAAACTTACCTATGCACAGACACAGAAAAGTATTGGAACATCTTCTTTTACCGTTTATTGGTTTTATAGGGACAAATAAAATTACTGGTGGTTTTGAACTCAGTTTATTACAGATTGGTGACTTGCTCAGCCACGTTTTTCGTGTCAAACGGAGGAAAAACTCACCCACAACAATGTGGCGGTTCTTCCGCACTTCGTCCAGCAGGATGTGCACTTCACTGAAGGAGAAACGTGCCTTTCTCCTCTTGAAGCGCACAATGTTGTCTTGTTTGAGGTACAGCGAAGACACAGACATCTTCACAGCAGAATATCACTCTCTCCAGCTAGGGGGAGTCTGTAAGTCAGTGTAGAAATTACATATATATATATATAAAAAAAAAATAGTAATCATGTTGATTTGAATCAGCTCACTCTCAAAAACAGATTTTACAAAAAAAAAGGCTACAATTTTAAACCTTATTTGTTTATACAGAACCCTGCCATTCAATTAGTTCTACAAACTGCACTGCACAATATTTGAATTTCATCTTACTTTTTGGCCATATAAATAAAATCTGCACCAAATTGCATATTTTTGCTCAGTTTGGGCCTCTGAATAAAACTGAGGTGTTTCCTCCTTTTTTGTTTTGTCTACAGGTTTAATAAACAAAATATTTTCCAGACTATTATTTCATATGTCAGGATTTACAGGGTTAAACACAAGAACGATTTGCTTGTGTTCTAACTTATAGAGCCTACTTAAAATGTGATAAATTATCTACAACAATTTCTTTACAATTTGTATTGCAAAATTGACATAACATGGTCATGACACTGAATATATAGGCAATTATCTAAATAAACTATAAAACTCAAAACTTAAAGAAAAGAAAATATGGGAAGAGTCCTACACATTATTTGTAGTTTTTAATTAACAACTATTATTATTATTAGAATTACTGTCACACATTCAAGCAATCACTTCTGATTAATGTCAAAATGGAAACCACCACTGGCTCTGCACCCATTTACCTAAATTCATTACTTCAGAGTTATGTGCCCTCTAGAAGCTTGCGTTCTGCAAGTGAACGGTGTATTATTGTGCCATCTCAAAGAGGCACAAAATCACTTTCACAGACTTTTTCATTAACTGTTCCCTCCTGGTGGAATGACCTGCCCAACTCAATCCAAGCAGAGTCCTTAGCCATCTTCAAGAAATGACTAAAAACACATCAGTTCCACCTTTATTTGGCCCTCTATCTCTAGCACTTTCTATTCTATTTTAATTCTACTTCATCTATTTATCTTCTTTTTTTATTTAAAAAAAAAACTAGCTTTCTATTTTTTCTATTCTATCTACTTGTGTGTGGTGGCTCTTGATGCCTTGACCCTATGGCGTTATTTTAATGACAAATGTCGAGAGCGCACTATTGTAGCGCGAAAGCACATTAATACAATGCGCGAGCGCAAATCTCTCCGCTCGCGCGCGGATTTCCTTTGCTCTCGCACAAAACCGGACGCGCGCGCTCAGATACACGCTGCTTGACTAAATGTAAATGAAAACGGTGCCATTTTAAAAAATAATGGCATGTAAAGTTGAGATATGTTCTGTCACGTCTCATAAATCAGTGAGTATATAAATCACGTACAACTAAACCAAAGGTCCATATTCCACTGTAAAGTGAGCATGCAGTGAACATCAGCGTCACCGTGAGTGCAAAATAGTTCAGATTAATTATTCACATTCACTTGATTTCCAAATACAAGATGATCTTCTAATGTGACTGAAGGAAGAGCAACTACAACACCGGCTCATTCATTCACTCACTCGCTGTAAACGTACGAGCGCATGTTTGCATCGAGGTGTAGTTACATAAATACAGCGACATTACGTTCACGCGTTCTGTCTTTGCGCCGAGGCAGCGCCGTCGATGTAAACAGCTGAATTAAACCGAACACAAACATCCCCAGCAGCACACAACAGTAAACATAATTCATGTTTTTTCTAAACAGAACATAATTTTTTATCATAACGAAACAAAACGCTTGGATGCGGAAGGACATTTCGCCCTTATTTTCTTATTACGTTACCTACATCACTACCGTCTAGCTATTTAAGCTAGCTAGCTATTTTACACGATATGTGAGATCTTAAATCACTTTCTCGGTCAGTTTGTAAATTCTTGAATCGCCATAAGCATATAAAGGTACTTTAAGACTGCAAAAGCGTCGCATAAATACCTGAGTGGTCAAATGTAATCGATATTTTGCGTTGCGCCCAGATATCCAGAAACTTCGTAGAAAGCAGCGAATGCTTTGCGCATGCGCACTAGCTCGCCCGTTCTCCACGGCGTAGACGGGTGGGTGCAGTTACCACGTCTGACCGCTCCTGTATAAGTGGCGCTGGTGCTCACTAACCCCAACAGGTTCAGCACTCATGCTTTAGCCAAGGCTGACGGTAATGGCACATTAGCTAAAAAATTCGCTTTATTATGAATATGTTTAGGTTTTATTTATAGCTACTGGAATTAAATATATGCCGGATATATAATATAGAGAAAATATTACTAAACATACATCAATGATCATCAAATTAATCAATAATCAAACTGATGATGAAAAACAGACAAGTTTATCACTTTATACTTTTTTTTATTTAATATAAAATTGCATTTGATATAAGATTTTCATGAAATCGTGGCAATATTTTTTATCCCTTATACCCCCCATTGGCCTCATGCAAAATGGCACCAACTGACAACAAGAATATGTAATACAGTTTTGCATATTTGTGACTGCACCTAGACTCTTCATTTGAGCATATTTGTTAATTTTCTTTGACATATTTCTTGTAATGTTCTTTCTTTGGTTAGCTTTCTTTTAAACAACGCTACTAATGGGCTAAACGCAAAAAAAAAAAAAAAAAAATTGGTAGAACTAAAACTTATAGAGAAAGACAATAGCAGTCGAGTGACCCACATAACCCCAGTGGTTGACCAGCTCCATGCTGGTATTTCTCTGGAATTAGTGAGTGAGAAACAAGAGAGGGAGCTGTGTAAAGCAGAATGTCAATATTGCATAATATTTCAATAAGCACTAAACTAATTGTTTCGATCTGAATTGATTGCAGGCCTTCACATCACTCAAGAGTACATTGTCAGCTGCAGCCACTGTGAAGAGACAGAGTTTTATTTTATAATTATATATATAAAAACATTTTATCCTCAGTAAATACGATACTAATTTTAAGAGAATGTAACTAGCCAAAATGTCCTTACCTCCTGAACATTGACCTTGATTGTGCCATCATTGTCTTTGTCAAGAGTCTTGAAGGCACCTAGTGTCAACATAAGACATGAATCAATATTTTTAACACTTCATTAACTAAAGAATAATTTCATTTATTCTGTATAAATTTACTGACACACAGCTTAAAGGAGTCTTATAATGCAAAAAAAACAAAAATCACATTTTTCCTAAGCTTTTAAAAATATTTTATACAGATGCACTACGCAAACACAATATAACTTTCAGATCCAATGAGAGATCCCAGAGTCCTAAATAACCATTTATTATAACTGTGCTGAAAAACATCTAATTCCAAAATTACTGGATTTTTAGACATCATAAATTTGATCTCTTAAAGGGGTCATATGATGCGATTTCAATTTTTCCTTTCTCTTTGGAGTGTTACAAGCTCTTGGTGCATAAAGGAGATCTGTAAAGTTGCAAAGACTAAAGTCTCAAATCCAAAGAGATATTCTTTATAAAAGTTCAGAGTCAGCCACGCCTACCTAAAACGGCTCGTTCTAACACGCCCCCACATGTCTACGTCATGATGTGGAAAGATTTGCATAACGCCGCCCAAATGTTCACGCAAAGAAAGAAGGCGTAACTTTTATTCTCGCTGTAGTTTTGTTGTTGCCG
>NW_015548288.1:50036-50604 GCF_001515605.1 Sinocyclocheilus anshuiensis
ATACATCAACTTCGCGCTGTGGATCGCCGGATCGGCTTTCACTGTAGACGAAGTGAGTCCACGACCAGAGTCCAGCCCGGGGTCGTCACATGTGGTTGCCGCAAGCCCGCCGGCCGCACCGTTCTCAAGCCCGCCGTGTGTTTCGTTGTGAAAGCGAAACTACTTTGTTTGGCCTTCCAAAAGAGGACACGACTAGAAATCAGTGGTTAAGTTGTATTTACAACACTGTTCCAGAACACTTCAACCCAAATATTCAGATGTGTGCAGCGCATTGTATGGAGGACTGTTTCCTGATCCTGGTAGAGTAGACTACAATGCCGGCTGTTCTGACTCACAGACTGTAAGTACGTTTTCATTTAAAGAATTTGCCACTGATGATTCAAACGCGAGTTTTGAGCAGTGTAGAGTAGCGCTTGTTTGTCATTTCTCCGATCACAAATGCACACATGGTTTTATGTTTACGCGGAGAGATGCAACACAACGCGTAAAAAGACAGTATAAGTGATTATAATCCATAATTATGTCCCCACTGGATGCAACAAATGCCTCGTTTATAATGGGTTTTAAT
>NW_015548288.1:51070-63406 GCF_001515605.1 Sinocyclocheilus anshuiensis
GCTTTTCAGACCGATGAGCTTTGTAAAAATCGACGCGTTTCAGAAAGGCGGGGCATAGAGGAGAAACAATAATGTACAGTATGTGTAAAATAATGTGTTTTTTAACCTTAAACCGCATAAACACATTTCATTACACCAAATACACAAAATAATGTTCTTTTTAGCAACGTCATATGACCCCTTTAATATATATTCAATGAATGAACAAAATGGCTGAAATTACCCAAAGCCTGCAGGGGGAGCAAGAAGTAATTGAATTGAGTAAATTTGGTTTAAAAAAAAAAACACCCTCAATTCCTCAACAGCTCCCTTAAAGATGCATGAAAATGGACTGACAATGTTTTCTTTCTTGTTTTGACATGTTCCAATAGCCTTTAGGTTACACTAGACAGTTTTGATACTTGCTATTGCTAGTCAGAGACGTGGCATTGGGGGAGGGGGAATTCCCATTTTAGAAAGCATTTTATTAGACAAACACTTGTAGTGCCTGTGTGTGCAAGCTGAGTCATCATCCAACTCGAGCAGTACGCTAGCACATGGCTTCAAAGCAGACATTGACTAAAGGCCCCAAAACTTATATAAAGTGCCTGCATACCATAAGAGTGAACATTAAGTTGGCCTTGCAGCTGTCATTTTATTAAATGTCTACTAAACAAGCCATCTTTTAGATAAAGGAAAACAAGATTAAGTCAGTGTAAACATTTACATGTACTCCAGAAAGAAACCAATTCACTCTGCTAAAACTATAAACAAAAATATAGGCTATGTATATTATTTTCCTTTATTAAATCTTTCTAGAATCAACTTACGGCACATGGCATCAAGTCTCACAAGGCAGCCAATGTAATTGTCAAAGTCCATGTTTCCATTCTCATCGCTATACCGGCGAATAATCATCTGAAAGAGCTGATCATTCAAAGGAAAACCTGTAGAAACACATGAGACAGAATACGATTTAGAGGATGAACACACAGTTCAGATGTAATCACCACAATGCATGTATATTAAAGGACAAGTTTGCCAAGTGTCAACCTGCTTTGTATTATTATAATGTCATAGTAGAAGCAACGAATAATGTGTACTCTTTTTCCATGTTACTTATACCCAGATCTCCTGGTTTATTTGTCAGCTAAAGTGTGCAGACCTTCGACAGTTCCGGGACTATTGTTAAAACTACATTTTTGTATCACCACAGTCGGATCGTGCATTGAGGGTGTTGTAGTTTCTCTACCTTTTCGGCAAAAGAAAGTCATGTGGCATCAATTTAAAAAAAAAACGCCCTTCTACAGCATAGACAGCCAAGTTATATTAAAAGTCCATCTTGTCAACAGTGAATGACCAGCATTGTTCAGAGACCAGTTCCCACTGGACTCAGCATAGGACTAATATTGTCCAAGATTTTTTTTTTCACCAAACAATTTTCATGCTATCCTAATATGACCTTTATATCTTAAATGTGACCCTGGACCACAAAACCAGTCTCAAGTTGCTGGGGTATATTTGTAGCAATAGCCAAAAATACATTGTATGGGCCAAAATTATAGATTCTTCTTTTATGCCAAAAATCATTAGGATATTAAGTAAAAGATAATGTTCCATGAAGATACTTTGTAAATTTACTACTGTAAATATATTAAAACTTAATTTTTGGTTAGTAATATGCATAGCGAAGAACTTCATGTGGACAACTTTAAAGGCGATTTTCTAAATATTTTGATTTTTTTGCACCCTCACATTCCAGATTTTCAAATAGTCATATCTCGACCAAATATTGTCTTATCTTAACAAACCATACATTAATGGAAAGCTTATTTATTCAGCTTTCCGTGGATTTATAAATCTAAATTTTGAAAAATTGACCCTTATGACTGGTTTTGTGGTCCAGGGTCACAAATATACATGCCGATCCCCTATAGAATGCATTAATTGAGATTTATTAATGTTGCCATTACAGATGGTCATAACGTGATCCACAATGGGTGTTTACCTGCAGCTCTGAAGGCAGCTGGAAGCTCATCTGCTCCGATAGTTCCTGAGCGATCCCTGTCATAACTTTTATAAACTCCCTATAAAACAGACAGATTATGTTAACTGGGTTATCTTGATGTTTTTTTTTTTTTTAAATGGTCTCACTGTTTCAGTCATTAATCCTAATACAGTCCTAATACAGAGTTTATGCTGTACAGTTATACCAGAACATGTAAATCTTCAATCAGCAATATGAATAGATCAAAACTACTAACAAATACACAACTTTGTAAATCAAAACTCCAGTTGAAAATCACACAAAGGCAAATCTTCCAGTTGTTACATCTACTCACCTGCCATTTCTTGATGTTGTTCCAGATATGTTTAAACTCATGAAATCCCAGTTTACCTGTGCTGTCACTCTGGAGCACAGCGTCAAGACCAAACACCATCAAACAATCTCAACATCAGCCTCAAAGACTTTAATTTATGCTACTGGATATGGATTTAGGATATTCATTGGTTATTTTCACATTTATATTACATTTGACGTCACCTAACAATCAATCAAAATTATATTACATTATAATATTGTGATGCCTAAATTCACTTGTAGCATCTAAAATAGGAGTGTCCAAACCTGTTCCTGGGGACCACTGCCCTGCAGAGTTCATTGAATTAAACATACTAGCACCGGCTAATCAAGGTCTTCAGACTGACCGGAAACTTCCAGGTAGTCCTCTGTAGGACGTTGGCCCCTTTGATCTAAAATGACTAAAAATTTTATGTTTTACTTTTATTTAAATTGTACAGCCATTTACAGGTTATCGGCTATCGACTTTCGTATTCACCAGAATTGTTTTAATAAATTTTCTACTAAAATGACTAAAAACTGCAAACTCCATCTTGTTGGTTTGTATTAGAGCAAGTGTTCAGATCAAATGAGGGAGGATACATCCATGACAGCCACCATACTTCTACATGACTCGATGGTAAAGCCATCTGTCTTCAGATCACCATCTGCAATAACATACAGAGCAGAGAGAATCAGCGTCATATAGCAACAGACTTAAGGCTACACATACATACACACATATACCACTCACGTTTGGAAATGATTTTGTTGAGGATATTCATCAGCTCATTTGGGCTTACTTCCATGTCCTGAAACCAAAGGCAATGTGTATGATTATCCAGTGTTTATTGTACGTATTTGTGTATATATGAATACTTGTTCGTCAAATACTAACATCGCCAGCGAGCTGCTGGAACACTCTGCGGAACTGCTTCTCTTCCTCAGACTCATTGGCCTCAGCATAAGCCAGCGGTCTGCGGGGTGGGGGCTGGGGACGAGATGGCAATAGTATCAGCATCTCAAATGCACTCATTTCATTTTCTCTCCACACAAACAAAATCCACTGACTTTATAAGCACATCCCTAATGCAAATATTCTTAATGTCGCAAGAACTCTCTCAATCACTCATATTTTGACTAAGCAATCCAGTGACTCTCTAGCTGACGTGATGGACAGAAAGTGCTTTACTCTACAGTATCTTTATGATACAGACATTTCTTTCGTGAATATTTAGCAGTTTTCTTTATTTACTGAAACATAATAAAAGTATTAAATTAGATAACTCTAGATGTTTCTCTAGCCCAGATTTTGGCAAGAACATACAGCTATATAATTTTAAGGGGCAAAAAAATATGTGACACTCCATAATATTTTAAGAAGTTGACATCAATTAATAAATAAATAAATCAACAGAGAATGAGCAATTAACATGTGCATAAATAGTTTTTCTTTACTACAGATTTTTATTCAATTAAACATTTAAACAATGTATAAAAAATGTAGATAAATAAAATAAAATTACAGACACAATATTAAATGTAGTATTTACTAATATAGAAATAAATAAAATAAACAATAGCTATATTTCATATGTGACTACAAAGTAATCAAAAATGCATGATCAGCTATAAATGCATTTTCTCAATTTGTCTATTGCCCTATTATCGGTTTATCGACAAACCATTTCACTGTTAAATCATTATTTCTATCAGTAATTGGTATATTTGTATATCTAATGGTAATATGTATTTTAATATAACATGTATTTTCAATTATTTATCTACATTTTTATGAAAAGATCATTTTTTACTGGATTATTAATCTATTTATTTACATTGTGATAATTCAATGCTTGATTATTGATTTTTAAATTCATTTCTCAGTTATTTTTTTGATAAAAAATTGATAAAAATTTAAACTGATTAAATTAATTTCCCAAATGATTATTGAGTACCACAATTGTGGCCCCATATATTACACATCAGAGATATGGGCACTATACGAGCACTGCAGGTTTCTTTCCACTGGCTCTTCTTTGAAACTGACTGACAACAAGCATTAGACACGCTTATGTATAACATCACAATGTGAGCTGTTACTCACAGGATCTGAAGGCACAAACTGGCCGGGGTCGATATTGCTGTGGAAAAAAGCAAAGGTGGCATAATTATGCTTTTTCTCCCTTGAAGCTGTGCATGAACATATTCCTTCTCAAATGAGTCCCAAAGGGACAAACGCATAATCACACACATTCACATGGAAAAGTACTCCATGAACTGCACCTGAAATTATAGCAAAATGGCCAAAATGGGGCTCAATGCAACACTGAGTGTTTACTTTTAAAAGGGCCTTGGTTCCCATGCATTTTGTAGGGATTACAGGGATTTTAAACAATTCTTCAATACTGTTTTTAAACAATCCTTCAATACAAACCATGAACCAAACCAACAAGCTTTAATATATTTAATGAAGCAATGAACTACAATCCCACAAAACACTCATATGAATTAAAATGGCAGTATAATATAAACTTGCTTAGGTACAGAAGAATATCTATAGTCAAATATTGCCTCACCTGACCACATCAATAATGCCTCCGATAAGTTTCTTTGCTAGAAACATCTTGTTGCACAAATGGTTCAGTCACTTCTTAAAAGGAAGAAGAGAGCTAGAATTGTTAAACAACACACACATATAAGTATACTAGGGTTGTAGCGGTACACAAACATGATGTTTCGGTACACTCTAAAAAATGCTGGGTTAAAACAACTCAATTTGGGTTATTTTGGCAACCCAACGCTGGGTCAAACATGGACAAACCCAGCTGGTTGGGTTAAATGTTTGACCCAACATGCTGGGTTGTTTTAATTAACTCAAATATTGATTGAAAATGAATATAGCTGGCTTAAAATTAACCAAAAATTGTTTGGAAATTATAAATCAGACACAGAATTACTAGAGGCAACAGTAATACTCAAAAGGTTTACGTTTATTAATACGATTTTTTATTAAACAGTGGTTTACTGAAAAAAATTGCTTTCTTTACAACACAAAATTTTAATTTTCACGTTTGCTGAAAGGTTTAATACAAACATGTCAGCACAAGGGGGTTTGTGAATGTCAATCATCTCAGTGTCTGTTGACACAATGTGGACACACCTAACGTTACTACAAGTATGTCCTCCATCCATCCACCACCCACACTAATTAAACCGCAAAAAAAAAATAATAATAAATTCAAAGCGAAACCTGTATAAACTGGCATTTAAATACTCGTAAACAACCGTTTGCAACAGAATGGAAGTTTAGGGGTAATTCGGGGCGTTTTCAACTCTTTAGATCGCTTTAAATACGAACGATACGGCGTAAATTATCTTGCCGACTATCCGTTTTGTCAGCAGAAATCTTCTCCTGATAACAGCATTTGTTAGTTCTCTTTAAATAATTTAATGCATTTAAATAATAATCTGGACAATCAAGCATGAACGTATTAGATGCTCAACTAAATTTGGATGCGAGTAAAACATGCTAGCACGCTAAACAAGCTACCCGTCATGACTCCGCAATAAACAAGTAAAATTCCCACATAATATGAATTTACCGGACACTATTTCCGCTACTACACGTGTAAAGATATTTTTATATCGCTGTTAAGGGCGCAGAAAGATTAAACTCACCAGTTAGCAGCGGACGGTAATGTGAACTGTCGTCCGTAACACGGCAGTTGCGCATATGACAAGAAAAGCGGATTCCAAAATAAGTTACGCAAACGGCGTAATGCCAGTGAAAACACCAACCCCCATAAGAACGATACGCAAACATCGTAGCGAAAAACCAGCCCATATTTCCAAGAATTTTAGGAGGGGAAGACTTAACACCTGAACGACGAGTTGTAGTTTGCATGTCAGACTGGCACAGGATTATACAAAAGTGTAAAAAAAAAAAAAAACACACACAATACAGCAGTCTATAAATACAGCAATTTATTTATGTTGCAAAAAAAGCCATTTGTTTATCAATGCAGATCTGCTTGTACAATCGACAACCCTGTAGACCTTTCAGCTTTGAGTGGACAAATATTTCAAAGGCTGCTGCATACATGCCACCATGTAAGGTATCTATATTAAGATACCCTTACAGACACTAATGCTCTGCATATACAATAATATATTGTAGACACTTGTATATTGCATTTCCACACTTTGCATTGCGGGTGTAAACATGTATAACCTGTTTGTCTGGTTCAAAGTTCAAGCAAGTCTGTGAATGTGTCACTTCTTGCCAAGCAACAGATTGGTCCGGATGACTTTGGGAACATGGCGAATGGTAAGGGAGACTCTGGTGCTGCGGAGCAGCGTGTTGCAAACCTGAGCCCCTGTTGATGAGAGATTCACCACATGCTCTGACAAAATATCCTCACAAACTCCATGAATACCATGCAGATAAAATTTGTACATGTCATCCTGCAGAATCAGCAGACTTCTTCGTTGTACCAACAATGATAGCATGTAGCGGCTTTCTTCTGTTTGAGGAGTTTCAGACTGCAGGGAGAGGAGGAGAATGTTAAAAGACTGATGCGCTTGTGTTTGATAGTTTGATTGTTTGCCTGCTGCTACCTGAGTCTGACAAACAGGCTTGTAGAAATCTAGAAGTGTATGAGAACCCAGACTGATAGTTGTTACTGTGGGGTGATACAGTGGTCCATCCTCATGAGGCTGAGAAAGAGGGAAAGAAGGATAAAATGAAAAAGAAAAGAAAAAGGTGGGTTAAAAATTATAACTACAGGGAATTAAAAGGTTAACTCTCTCTTTACCATAATTCCCTCCCCAGGCTTGTATTCATTTACAAGCACATGATTAGCTGTCTTTCCAGCAAAAGCTCCAAGAGCCGATATTTTCTCGGTGTACTTTAGCAGCCAATCAGGGAGTTTCTCAGCAAGCATTCCTTTGGGATTTGGCAATCCACCTGAAAAAAAAAACAACAAAAAAAAACAACAACAATCAATGTCTTTTTAAATACCCTCTCCAGCTTATACTGAACTCTTGTTAAAGTAACAAGTAGTGACATGTCAATCTATGTCAAGGACAAAAGAGCTACAACTACACAGGGCACATCATCTAAGTCTAAGTCATAAATATTTCCTGTAGATAAGAATATGAAATCATTTTTGATATCATCAAACAGAAATAAGATAAAGAATATCAGGCAGCAGTAGTGATTAACCCTATAAAATATACAGTATCATATTTGATAGATTATCAACATAAAGCTTTGCTGAAAGACTTTTGCACACAAACTACTACATGCCTTCTGCCCTCTGATTGATTGTTCTTGATAGACAGACTTTTTTTTTTTTGTACTAAGTAAAAGGCCTTTTAGTATAATTCTAAAAATGGCCACCTTCAGGTTGTGGTACACACATCTTTTTGCTGTGAAATCTTTAATAATTTTATAAAGTAAACATAAGCATAACTTTTATATTGTTTGTAATATTTCAAGATGAACATTTACCAAGTCATCTTACTAAGACATATTACTTGGAGATATAGAGTAAAAGCTTATATTTATATAAATTTTTTAGCAGTCTGCTATCCAGGGGTTTTCAACCTGTGGGGCACCTGTCAAGGGGGGCGCGAGCATCATTTAATTCAGAGACGTTCCCTTGAGAATTTATGAATACGAGTTAACAAATCTTTAGCCATCCACTAGGGGGCAATCTGACTCCCACTGCTAGTCGACAGTTAGAGCAGAGTTGGCTCGAGTATCAGTCACGCTCAGTGTTGCTAAGTCCGCGGTTCCCTCTCGAGCTTTCACGAGACATCACGGAGATATTTGTCCGTTATGGGAACTCCTTCCCTTCCAACCTTTCCTGAAGTCCTATTGGCTCCCGCCACTCCAAATTACTGGCCAATTGACGCGAAGTATGCAAATCGCATGCAAATACTGATGAGCTCGAGAGGCAGTATAAAATGCGGTGCACGCGACAATTACGTCAGAATCTTCTACTTCACCTGTTGAATTCACTATGGCAACAATCTGCAAGATCTGCGCGGGACCGATAGAGCCGCCGGATCAGCACGACTACTGCGTCGCCTGCCTGGGCCTGGCCCACGCCGAGGCGGCGCTGGACGAGTCCAACTGCGGGCATTGCGCGGACCTTCCGGCCCGCGTACTCCGGACCCGCCGCGATGTGGCTCGCGGCCTATTCGGGATGAGGCCCACTGCCTCCAGCGTGCCGCTGGTGGGCCCTCCCGGTGACGGGAGCGTCGTCTTGTCGCTCCACCAACCCCAACGGTCGCCCCGTTCCCCGGTCTCACTCCCCGAGGACTGCTTCCGCCCTCCTTCCAACATCGCGGAGTTTGTATCCTTTAGCCAGGAGGAGGGGGATGACTCGATGTCCATCTCGGCCTCGGAGAGGGAGGATTGGGCGGGATCGGAGTCCGATCAGCCGGACAGCATGGGGCCCCCAGACCTCCAGGAGGAGCTCATGAGGGTTCTGTCAAGGGCTGTCCAGGAGTTGGAGCTTACCTGGAGTCCTCCAGAGGAGCCTGCCAGGAGTAAGCTTGACTCCTGGTATTTCAGGTCCACCCGGAAAGCTGACTCGAGGACGTCGGTCCCCTTTTTCCCCGACGTACATGAGCAGCTGGTAAAAACATGGTCTGCGCCCCAATCAGCGCGCGTCCACTCTGCCACACAGGCCATTTTTTCCCACGTGGATGGGGCGGAGGCCCACGGGTACGTGCGCTCTCCCCCAGTTGAGGAGACCGTCAAGACCCTAGGCTCAGACATCAGCCTCCCCTCAAAGCTGTGCAGGACTACCGCCCACCTTGCCAATAAAGCGTATGCGTCTGATGGCGAGGCAGCTTCTGCGCTGGTCGTCCTTCAGAGGCACCTTTGGTTAAACCTAGCTGGCCTCAAGGATGCTGACCGTAAAGTGCTGTTGAATGCTCCGGTGACTCCCTCCGGCCTTTTTGGTGACACCGTGGAGTCCATTACCGAGCGCTTCGCGGAGGCTTAAAAAACGCGCCAAAGCCACGAGTCACGTGATGCCGAGGCGCGCTTTCCAGCAGCAGACGGCGAGATCCAGATCCTCGTCGGCACCTGGCTCTTCCCAGCGGAGGGATAACCCCAGGCCAGCGACCGCAGCGGTGACGGCTAACGTTACTGCTCCTCGCCAGGAGCCGGATTTCCGGAGGAAGGCGTGGGGTCCCGGGAGGAAACGCCACGGCCAGCGGAGGAGCCCGCGACGTGACTCTCGCCCGCCGCCGGCTGCTAAGCAGTCATCCTGACGGTCTGAAAAGAGGAGGAGAGTGCGCAAGCGGCCGGCTCCCAAGCGCCACAAGTTCATGGTTTCAAATGTTTGTGTGTTGGATGTTCATTCAATAAAAATGCATACATTCTCACAAAAAGAGCTATTTCCTCCTCACTCAGTCAATACGGTGCCGCTCGCCCCGCCTCAGAGCAGTGCAGAGCCGCCGCCCACACACTCACCGGCGCATCCAACGACCAAGCCGCTAAAGCCGCTATGTCAGTTCCTGAGCGCGTGGGAAGTTATTCCGGGAATCTCGCGCTGGCTACTCGGTGTGATAGAGCGTGGGTATACCCTTCAATTCAGATGCACACCACCCCGTTTCAATGGCATGGTGCAGTCTCTAACATAGCCTCTAAACGCCCTGGTTCTGAGACAAGAGGTATGCAGTCTGCTCGAAAAAGAAGCGATAGAATTAGTCCCTCCCAGCGAGCTGGAGAGCGGGTTTTACAGCCGCTATTTCGTGGTACCCAAAAGAGACGGGGGACTCCGCCCGATTCTAGATCTCAGGCCCATCAACAGAGCGCTTTGCAAGCGTCCATTCAGGATGATAACGCTGAAACAAATCCTGGCGCAAATTCGCCCCGGGGACTGGTTTGCGTCCGTGGATTTAAAGGACGCATACTTTCACATTCAGATAGCACCGCATCACAGACGCTTTCTGAGGTTTGCTTTCGAGGGCACAGCGTACCAATACTCTGTTCTCCCGTTCGGGCTGGCTTTGGCCCCACGCACTTTCTCAAAGTGCATGGATGCAGCACTTTCCCCCCTCAGAGCGAGCGGGATGCGCGTTCTCAACTATCTGGACGATTGGCTGATTTTAGCTCAGTCCCGGGACACGCTAGTCAGCCATATAGACACGCTGCTTCTTCACTTGGGAGTCCCTAGGGCTATGTGTCAACTTGCAGAAGAGCATTCTCGCCCCGAGTCAGTCTATAACGTATCTGGGAGTGTGCTTCGACTCAGTGGAGATGCGAGCCCGCCTCTCTCGGGAGCGCTCGGCGGCCATTTTGTCTTCCCTGCGCCATTTCAGACTGGGCAAATCTGTTTTCTTGAAGGAATTTCAGAGGCTGCTGGGACTCATGGCGTCTGCTGCAGCGGTATGTCATCTGGGCTTACTACACATGCGCCCCCTGCAATTATGGTTGAAATCTCGAGTCCCTTGGACGGCGTGGACTTTGGGCCGTTTGCGCATCGCGGTCTCCCGCGGCTGCATCGAAGCTCTGAGGCCGTGGCGCAACCCAGATCTCTTCAGCCGGGGGGTTCCCCTGGGCTTGGTGACGTCGCGCGTTGTGGTCACGACGGACGCATCGACTCGCGGCTGGGGAGCAGTGTGCGAGGGCATGCCGGCTTCGGGGCTGTAGTCAGAACCCCAGAGCCGGTGGCACATAAACCGCTTGGAGCTGGAAGCAGTGTTCTTAGCTCTAAAGGATTTTCGGCCGCAGCTGGAACAGCGACAGGTACTGATTCGCACCGACAACATGTCTGTGGTCTCGTACATAAATCACCGAGGCGTACGTTCCAGGGCTTTGTACAAGCAAGCAGCAAATCTCCTGTTATGGGCGGACCTTCACTTTCTCTTCATCAGAGCAGCGCACATCCCCGGTCTCCTGAACCGCGGGGCGGACATGCTTTCGAGGAAGGGGATTCCTCAAGGAGAGTGGAGGTTGAACCCCGAGTCGGTTCGGATGATTTGGACCCGCTACGGGAGAGCGGAGGTGGATCTGTTCGCCACGAGCGAGAATGCGCACTGCCCGCTGTTCTTCTCCCTGTCTCACTCCCCGCTGGAACGTTTCTATGCGCACCGCTCACACACCTGAAGTACACAAACAGATAGCCTTCTCAGACAGCAGGTGAATACCAGTGGCTGTCTTGATAAGTATCCTTGTAAGCACAGTCGGTTGTTTTAAGTGAATGTAAACAGTAAAGAAAATATCAAATGTACATCAGTATAACGGATCCGTGCATTTCTTATGTAAATAATGTTAATCAAAAAAGAGCAAAATAAAAATTGTTCGCTGCTTTAATAGCTTTAATGGGGGGGATGTTGGATGTTGGCGGGGCGCGAGTGAAATTAGACCAACCTGGGGGGGGGGTGCGCATGTCCTAAAAGGTTGAAACCCCCTGTGCTATACTATTATGAAGACCTCAGCATTGATTTACAAGCTATCAGAATTACATCTTACCTTTTGCAATATAATTAACAATATATACCAAATTGCATATTTCTGCTCAGTTTGAGCCTCTGCATAAACCTGAGGTGTTTTTTTTTTTATAGGTGTTACTGTATAGGCCATAAAGGCCTAAGACAGTGGTTTTCTAACCTCTCCATGAAGTACCCCCAGCAGTACACATTTTGTATGTCTCCCTATATCTGACACACCCACTTCAGGTCTTGCAGTCTCCGCTAATGAGCTGATGAGTTGAATCAGGTGTGATAGATGAGGGAGACATACAAAATGTGAAGGGCTGGGAGTACTCCAGGACAGGTTTTCAAGTTCTCTTTGGAGTGTTATAAGCTCTTGGTGCATAAAGAAGATCTGTAAAGTTGCAAAGACTAAAGACTAAAGTAGAGATATTCTTTATAAAGGTTAAGAGTCAACCACGCCTACCTAAAACGGCTCGTTCTAACACGCCCCCACAATGTCTACGTCACGATGTGGGAAGATTTGCATAATGCCGCCCAAATGTTCACGCAAAGAA
>NW_015548288.1:65061-70080 GCF_001515605.1 Sinocyclocheilus anshuiensis
CATACAAAATGTGCAGGGCTGGGGGTACTCCAGGACAGGTTTGAGAACCACTGGCCAGACATCACATATGATACAAAACAATAAACTTTTTAATTATTGTTATTTTTTATTATTATTAATTTTTATTAACGAAGCTTATGAAGATTATGGTAAGGGAAGTTACATTTCCGAGCGTGCTTGTGGTGTTCGGCCAATCACAATGCACTGGGTCAGCTGACCAATCAGAGCAGACTGCGCTTGTCAAAGGAGGGGGCTTTGTTGAAAACGACGTGTTTGAGAGAGGCGGGGCATAGGGGACCTACAATAATGTACAGTATTTGAAAAATAATGTGTTTTTTGAACATTAAAGCATGTCAACATATTCTGTTACACCAAATACACAAAATAATGATCTTTAAAATAGCATCATATGAACCCTTTAAACTTTTTTATTGTTATTACTGAAGTGAAAGTTCAATAATAAAGTTCCACTGGAAAAATAAAAAATCTGACAATTATTTTATGTCAGGCTTTACTTGGTTAACTGAGTATTTGCATTGATTTATTTCTTATGTCAAATATAGCCTGTTACTGACCCCAGTTCTGTAGCCTCCTCCCTGACAATTGTGTCCACTTGGGCTTGGGAGCTCTGCATACCTTACAAAAGAGACACAGGGCAGTGTGTATAAAGCACTGCTGACACGTTATCTAGGTACATAGTAGCATTACAAGCAATCCGGGCCAGATAAAAGTC
The DNA here is from genome assembly GCF_001515605.1 of Sinocyclocheilus anshuiensis. NCBI lineage: Eukaryota > Metazoa > Chordata > Actinopteri > Cypriniformes > Cyprinidae > Sinocyclocheilus > Sinocyclocheilus anshuiensis. The sequence goes on from NW_015548288.1 coordinate 65,795, forward strand.
CTACCTGCTGCAACAAATACTCCTCCTCGGCCTCCGTTATAAAATTTGGAACATAATAAATAGTTGGAGGAGCCTAAGTACAAAACATTCCATTAAAACAATAACATGCGTTCATTCAAAAATACAAATGACAAATCTCAACGCTTACCTCCTTCACAATGTACTTATTCAGGTCAGCAGCAATGTTACATGGATTTGCCATCGTTGTCATGTACATAATAACCATCACAGATTAATTGACTATTAAAGAAACTGACTGTCATGACACCCACGAGTATCTAAGGAAGTATTCTACGTCTAAAACTTAATATGACAACCATAAAAAAAAGTCCTTCATTAATGTTTACAGTCGCATCGAAGTTTTAAATCACTGAACTGTTGCTGAACGAGCAGGATTGCTCGTTGATACGTTTGTTATCATGAAGTGGTTTCCTCGTGCACCCTGGTGAAACGTATGATTCAACGTCGCCGTCTACAGGTTTGGAGCGGTAGTGCACATTTACAGAGGGCGCTGTGACCATTGTAATGAATCGTCAGGAATGTACGCATATAGCATAATTTGTAACAACAGCAGACCATGATGTGCTAAAGTGATGTGCTTAAAGTGATAACAGGATCATAAAACACCTGCGTTAATGGTTATATAGGGACTACCTTTCTCCCCCATTCCAGCTGAAATACCCCCTCCTTCTTTATCTCTTTTTTCTCTTTCCTGTCTTTTTCTTCCAACTCCCAATTTGAGCCTGCAGCGCTGCAGCTCTGGTTTCCATGGTAACGCAGAGCAAGAGCCACATCTTGAATCAGCCATGGTTTCCTTCATTAATAGTTATTGATCAAGTGTGATAATGCTAACAACATCAACTCAGGAGCACAGTGTGGGACTGCATATGCCTTCATCGCTCTTGACCACTGGAAGCAGAGAAAGAAACAGACCAGTAAATGTTGACACTGGCCACTGCAGTGTGTGTTGCATAAACTGAGCGAGACCAACAACTGTGAAACACATCATAAAAATGTGGAGCATAATAAACAACATGTACTTTTTAATGTATATTTAATGTATAACCCTGCAAAAAAAAACACAGTGATTTGATGTTTCAACTGCTTGTGTTGCCAGATATGTTGCTCAGTGCTTCATGCATCATTAGAAATGCTTACAGTGTACGACTCGTCTGATACTATGAATCATTCTGACAAAGCAGCATGAGTGAGTGCTGTAATATGTATTTACCTGGTTGTAGTGTTGCGGTTTTTGGGTTGCCAAGAAATAGTGATGAAATCGTGACAGGAATACGCCTGTGTTCTGACACACTCTGCTCAAAGCCATGCTCCACACAAACTTGTCGCCTTGACAACATGATTTAATGATGAGATCCTCCCCTACAACTATCTTTGAAAAACAGACACCGCTACAGGAGAAAGCAGCAAACAGTAATCTCACAGATTACTTCAGTACATGCTTCTCCTATGATTAGACGAGACACTATTCTGCCATTTCAAAAGGGGAAGGCTGGATTGAATTGCGCACAAAAGGGCAGACTCAGTTTTCATGCAATTCTGACGACCTCGAATGTCAACGAAGGTGACATATAGCCAGGGCTGTACGTTAACTTTTTTTTTCACATAGCACTGGTGCTACAGAGGTTGAAAGTTTTGTAGCACAGGCCAAAAAGTTGTAGCACACGTATAAAACGTCTGTTATCATGTCTGAAAACAAACACAAGTAATGGAGTTCATCACTTAAACAGGCACTAATGTTCCATACAGAGCACAAAAAATACAAACCATCACAAAAATTGTTTTTGACAAAGTTTTCTTAATTTGCTAAAAATGGAAGAGTGCAGAAACATAACACCTCTTACACCTTAACAAAATATAAAATAAAAAACAATGGCAGACATTTAGGCAAAGTTAGCAAAGATAAAAATCTGTGTCATTATTTTATCTTTGTTATTAGAAAATAAGATCATTTTTCAGTATTTACAACATTTTATTTTTCAGGTACAGTATTTATCAGTAGCATTCAAGAAATTGAATGAACAAATATTAAAATAAAACACTATATACATCAATTATACTTTTTTTAAAGTTTTTTTTTAAAGCAACTGACTGATGACAAGTTCATCAGTCAAGAGCAGTGAGGGATTTTTTTTCTGTGTTTTGTTGTTTTACTAACAAAAGATCATCTGTCTTTCAATAGCGTTTCATTTTTATACCATAATTTACTCAAGTTGTTTTAAACCTGAATTAATTTATTTCGTCTGTTGAACATAAAAGTTTTTAGACATAACCAACTGTGTTTATATGTAAACCTTGTGTGTTTTTGACAGTATTAGACGCGAAATCAATCAGACGCGAAAGACAACTTAGTGCAATAATCAGGCGCTTTTTGACAGGCTCTCTGTGTGAGCGCGCTTCTTGAGTATGCGCTCAGAAAAAAGCGCATGCAGAACAGCACGTGAATTAAACGTTTAACCGGTATTGCTTTAAAGCAGATGGAAATAATGTAGTTTTGTGATTGCGCATAAGTGCAGTGTCCCGTGAGAGTAACTCTACCGCTGAGCTAACACTGATGTGAATGCATGTGGCTTTGTACATTATATTGAGACGGAGGGAGGCGCCAGAACTGCAGCTGATAGAATGTGCGCTGTAGCAGATACAACGATATTTCTTCAAAAGCAGATCGTGGAGACATTCAAAAATCGTCATATCGCACACCCCTAACTACCAAGTATAATCAATCTCACACACACAAACAAGCACAACGAAATCACTTCACACTATTAAGCGGCTGTGTTATGAACATGAAAAATTGTATCTCACCCGTGCTACAGTGGTAAATTTATTCATCGCACAGACCAGTTTTTTTTGCAGCACGTGCGACATATATGTCGCACTGTACAGCCCTGCATATAGCATCACATTTGTAACCAAAAATCACCAAAAAAAAAAGATGAAACTAAAGCTGCAAATTAGTGTAATGTTTTAATTATTAATTAGCCTATCTGTTATTATTGTGGTCTTATGAACTGTGCTTTACATGTTTAACTGATGCTGCATAAATAATATATGATTCACAAAATCTAGTGCTAAAAAGGAGATTTGAAGATGCTGTAATGCTGCACTGAGGTTGCTGCTACCACGTAGTCACTTGATATCCTAGTGTGTCTAATGAAGTAGTGTGTTGTGAAATAGTGTGACATGTTCAGTATTGCCTGAGAAATTATTTATTAATGTTTTCTACTGCTAATAATCATGTCTTATCTATATGCAGTGCTGCCAATACTGGACCATCTTGTGTCTGTGCAAGCATATAAAATGTAGGACAGTAGTGCATTTAAAAGCTTCTACAAAGCATACAGCACAGTGAATGAAGAAAAGAACACGAGGGCGTGGAAAAGTGATCATCCCTATGCCATATTCCCTTCAAAGGCGTCACCCTTCAGAGCTTTGGGGTTGAACATACATTTTAAAATCATCTTGTTTTGATGTGTGCACTGCGAGATTGATAAAGAGAGACAGAAAAAGACTGGATAAGAAATGGATTTGGAATCAACATATATAATGATTATTTGCTGCTGATTCCAGTTTCCAAATAATCTTCACAAAAAAAGGTTTTACAAAGGAGGGAAAAAACAGTATCTTAAAAACACAGATATGCAGAATAAAAAAAACGAACATGCAGAATGAAACTAATTTTTCTCTTAAACTCACACACACACACACACACACACACACACACACAAGCATCTTGACACATAACCAATTAACCGTGTTCCAATACAACAGGTGTTGAAATATAAACAAGTTTAAAAATTAATGTCTGTGAAACATTATACTCTCTAGTAGGCCCTTTTTCTGTCACAGATAGCAGATGCCTGATTTATCGGTTGAGTAAGACATGCTTTTAATGAGGTGCTATGTGCAGAGAAAAGATGTACTTGTCTCCTGTGGGACCTGTGAAGTCATTGTGACCTGTACTAAACAAGACATGGTAAAATAACACATTGGCATATGTGAGTTTGAGCCCTCACACTCTGGCATTAGACAACCAACCCGTTATGTTCATTTTGTCTGCATTGTGGACATTTCTGTGTCAAGAAAAGGCTTGAGTTAACAGTGCATTTCAGTGCATCACAAAACACATGCTGCTGTAAGACCGAATGAATCCAAATGCAAAAGTATTAATGAAAGAAGTCTGGATTCCTGAAGTTCTAAAGGACTGGAATCACTGGGATCCTTAACTAGATATCTTCATGATAAAAGAACCTACCCCGCCACCCAGC
>NW_015548288.1:70098-74581 GCF_001515605.1 Sinocyclocheilus anshuiensis
CCTGTCACATTCATTTTGTCTGCATTGTGGATGTTTTCGCATCTTAAAACACATGCTGCTGTGAGACCGAATGTATCCAAATGCAAAAGGAATAATGATCGAAGTCTGAATTCCTTAAGTTCTAAAGGACTGGAAACACTGGGATCCTTAACTAGATATCTTCATGGTAAAAGAACATCCCTTTGATCTTTTATTTTCATCATACATTGGATTTAATAAGTTGTCATGAGCCTTGTGCAGAGAAAATGAGCCCTTGGGTCTGTTATAATGAAATGTGCTGCTACTAAACACCAACAGAAAGCAAATGATTTTATGACCCACAGAGTTGGTACCCCTGGGCCTCTAAATTAATTTTAGTTGTCCAGCAAAATTGAAATAAAGCATTCTGCCCCACTGGACGACACCTATTTGTCTAGTGTACCAATAAACAATAATTATTACTATTAAAATTTAGACAAAAGCACCAGTATTTTACAGTCGGGCTGGACGATATGGGCAAAAATTCATATCTCGGTATTTTTGGGCCGATTTGCGATATACGGTATATCTGCATTTTCGTTTTTGTATTTGGATTAAAAATATCTATTTATTATATATATATATATATTTCACTTACCGCCCAGTGTTGTCCAACAAAACAATACATATTAAAGGCTGAAAACAAATAAAGTGACTGTAACCATGTAAGCCTCTATATTATGTGCAAAAAAAGAGTTAAAATCACATTTCATTCTAACATTGTAACATTGCAATCTAAAAGCAAAAATTAGGCTTTTAAAGCGGAAGTTAAATTCACTAAACTAAAAATGAAAACAAATGAGAACAAAAGCACAGAGTTGTGTTAGGCAATTTTGATTACCCCATTACAGTCACTTTACAATCAGTGCTATCATAAAAATAGGCTTACTTGTAGGTTTAAAATTCTACATGTCACATTTATTATTATATAAATATTTCAGCGAAATGTATATTTTAGTCAGAATTATTGCACTCCTATTTAATTCAGCTCTGTCTGTTTTGCGCGCATGCGCGCGGCGGCGCTCGTTCACTGAAGTCTGTGAAGTTTAGCGGAGAATCCCGAAGCAGAAGGCTCATGCACTTCTGACAGAAAAATTGAAATATTTCGATGGCTTTCTAACATTTACAGATGGAGAATATACATGCGAAATGTAAGTTATGCATTAAGGGAAACAGCACATCTCAGACATATTAAACAGTGCCAGTAGCCTAGTGTCTCTGTCAGCGGCACATGCGGTCTTTCTGTCAGAGCAGTCTATGGTCAGAGCATATGACGGGCCGAGCCGCTTAAACTAATATGCGAAATAAAACTATAAACTATGTATTACCAGTTTTTAAAGGCCTTAATATGAAGCTTGTCACATGTTTAGAACAAATTGGATTATGCACTTTCTCCATAGCAGCTCAGTCCGTGTCCTCCGCTATATTTTCAGATGCGCTTGTATCAAACTACTGTATATCGATATAAACGGTATTGCATCATATCGATTCGCTTATAAAGAAAATATCGATATATCGTACAAAATCGATATACCGCTCAGTCCTAAGTCAGAGGACAAAAGAACAGCAAAATAACCGCTTTGTTATAAAACCCAGTGTTTAATGGTTACTGTAGGCTACAACCATATAGCCTAGTGTTAGTTTAATTTATAGCTATAGTATACCAGCGTTTGGGAGTAATTAACTAAAATATTTAGTAGTGGCATGTGTTTTAATAATATCGGAGCTGAAGGAAATGGTCAAATGCGCTCACCTTAACCGTCCTTTTCTGTCGCTCATCAAGTGCTGGAAAGTTAATCGGTTCACCCTTAATGATCCCAAGTATCGTTGGGTAGTCCGAATTATTCTAGTGAATTCAATCCTAAACGGTACACTTATTACAGGTTAGTTTGAAGATTATGAAATTATAGTGAATCGGTTCATTCACAACGGTGATCTCTCTTGCGTTGGAAAGTCCGAAGCACTAGTGAATAAAAAAAATATTCACTGATTTGAGTCACCAGTACTGTGTACCATTTTCACCTCAGTTAAGTACACAAGGCTGTATTTAAAGGGGTGGTTCACTGTTTTTTTCTTGGTTTGATTGTGTTTATGGGGTGCAGTCTAACATGTGTTAATGCTTCGTTTAAAACAAAACGCATTATTTTTCACATAATTGACCTGTATTCCACACCGCTCTGTCCCTTCTCCTCTAAACACACTGATCATTTCCTGCTTTTATGAAGCCCCGCCCTCAGAAATAGGCAATGGGCTCTGATTGGTTAGCTAGCCCAGTCTGTTGTGATTGGCTGAACCGCCTCTAGTGCACGTCTAAACGTACAGCCCCTCACCTCAGCAGCATGTGCTCCAGTTGTATTGTAAACAATGGCGTCGTTAATATCGCTTATCAGTTTGAGAAGCAGTGCAGCATGGCCTCGCCCCCTTTGCTGCCTTTTCCCGAGGGCGGGGTTTATCAGGGTTTGTGACATCACGAACCCGGGAAGTAACTTGTTGTAGTCCGTACGAGCCGTGTTTGTAGGCATTAAACTGCCAGAATTTTAAAAGACGATATCTCCGTTTGCATTGAACTTTCAGCTTTGTAACTTTGCATTGCGTGAACATTTGGGCGGCGTTATGCGAATCTTCCCACATAGTGAGGTAGATATGTGGGGGCGTGTTAGAACGAGCCGTTTTAGGTAGGCGTGGCTGACTCTTAACTTTTATAAAGAATATTTATTTGGATTTGAAACTTTAGTCTTTGCAACTTTACAGATCTTCTTTATGCACCAAGAGCTTGTAACGCTCCAAAGAGAAAGGAAAAATTTAAATCGCATCATATGACCCCTTTAATATATCATTGGATAGTTTTATTTATTTTTTTTTATAAAGTATGCTTAAATGCACTTAGCTACTTTTTGTTTGCAGCTTGTAGTGAAGCTAACCCTTTTATCACTATGAATTATTATTAGCTTCTAACTTGGCAATTTCAAATAATTTAAATCAATATCATATAAAAATATATGTATGTGTCTCTCTGTGTGTGTATCAGGCACACAACACACTTGCTGTACACAACACAGGGCTAGAATGGCATCTTTTGATTTGTTGTTTACAGGCATAATCAAGGAAACATACCACGTATGAACATCCATACAGAAAGCAATTTACAGCAGTCTCACTGCCATGGCAACTGCTGAGCGGACGAGAAGTGATCACTTTAAGTTCTTATCTTATGGATATCTCTTCATTATTATATAAATGATTGAGAAAATGTAAAGATATGAAAATGTAATAATAATAATAATAATAATAATAATAATACACATTTAAATGGCTCCTTTTTAAATTCATATGATCTTCTTTATACAATGTGATCACTTTACAATAATCCCCTTTTGATATTATTTATTCTCATATCCTACCACCACAAATTGACATAATTAATAATTTTTCAATATCTTCATTTACTATTCAGTGTTAGCATAAAAATGTGCTATTTCTAATTACAAAAAGAAGCTGTAGAAATAGTTAAGTTTGGCATTCAGCAGATATGTCTGTTTGTGTGTGTGTGTGTGGTAAAGGAGAGTTTTTTTGTGCAGGAAGCAGGACAATTGAGGTATGGCTGCAAGAGGTATCCAAGGCAACTAGGTAACCACTTCAGCTCAACAGTACAAATATATATATATATATAAATAAAAACATAAATAAAAACTTAAATCATTAACATAGTCTCTCCTGCTACTGCTTATTGCTTAAATTTATTAAACTCAGTCTTAACAGCCATATAGTTGTTTTCTGGGCTATAATTCGTGTCAGTGCATTACATAAATGTTTTTTATGCATTTCTTATTGCTTACGAGTCTCACACATACACACACTTTTTGGCTCTTAGCAACCTAACAGCGTCACAGGCAGGCATTATGATTCATACTGATCTAGCCATTCATCATAATGACACTTCAACCGTGCTGTCAAACTGCACCACTGCAGGACCTTACCGCTTCCACACAGCATCACCACAACCAACAGTCAGTGTGTGTGTGTGTGTGTGTGTGAGAGAGAGAGAGAGAGAGAGAGAGAGAGAGAAGAAAGAGAGTGTCAAAATCAGCTCCTGTTGGCTCTGCTGCACATGTAGTATGTGATGCTATTTGGATAAACTGTTTGTTTGCGTGTAATAATTAAATATACAATCATTTTCAGCACCACAAAGACTAATATGAATTATTGCTACAAAAATCTGATAAAAAAAAAAAACCACTATCTAATCAGGCAACATAAATCATAAATCAGTGATTCCCAACCACGTGTAACTGGAAGTATTTGCTTTATTATAGAACCTATAAGACAGACAACTAAAAACATTATAAATTAAAATAACAATATAAAAATACAAATCTATTTTAAAACGCTATATAAGACTTTATGTATTAATAGCTTATTATTGTGTGAACAGTTTGTAACAAAAAAAAAAAAAAAAGAGACCGAC
>NW_015548288.1:74944-83185 GCF_001515605.1 Sinocyclocheilus anshuiensis
AAAAAAAAAGTTATACAATATAAAAGACAATATACAAGGACAGTAACAACATACACAATGGCCTGAAGTATATGTGTGTTCATTCAAATAAAGGTTTTCCTATGAATTAATTAGAGAACAGTCCATTTCTCTGGGCATTATGTGTCTTTCCTATGAGGAAAATTAGTGAGTTGCTCTGCCCGCATTCCTTTGGGCAATAAAACCTGTGATATCAGCATTGGTTGCCATGGAACCAGAGGCCTGTTCTGCCTTTCTGAGGTGTTATGGCGCTTTTCCACTGCGTGGTACGACTCGGCTCGGCACAGCTCAGTACGGCATGGCCCGGTTTGCGTTTCCACTGCAGTTCAGTACCGCTTTAGAGTGGGCGGGATTATTCACGTGTCGTTTATAGTTGCGCCGCCTCTACTGCCGCGACTCCTGAAAAACTTTTTCATTCATCGTCGCCCCATCAAGCTCTCGCTGGATCTGCTCCTCTGCTATCAACAAGAGGAACGTCTGGTCTTCCGCAACAGACAACGAAACAGCCACTTTTTGGTTGTTAAAAAAAGGTGCGCTCGTTCAAAACAGTTGCGTTTGATCCTTCGCTGACTGTGCTGATTTAAATCTAGCGTTTCTGTTGTGTCTCATATCGTAAGTTCAGTGACGCAGGTAGTGACGATTCTCTTTGGCCAATCCGTGATCAGCAGAGTTTACACGTCACGTTTTGGTAACGGTACGGTTCACTTGGAACCTCAACCGAGGTGGTACTAAAAAAAGTACCAGGTACCAGGTACTGTACCCAGTGGAAAACCCCCAAAACTGAACCGTACCGAGCCATACCGTGCCGTACCATGCAGTGGAAAAGCGCTATATGAAAGCCTGTGAAGGGGTAGTCTCGCGTAGCCAGACCTTCAGACTGACGGCTGAAGGTCTGGAATCCATGGCAGCTTTCATTGGCCAAGGCCCGCCCATGAGGCCGTTTGACCGACATGTCAAACAACCAATCACAGTTCGTTTCGTTCAGCGTCACGTTTCGGGGCGTGGAAATGTCACCACAATAACAGACCGGTGTGTAAAACTCTCGGACGTATTTTAAAGATTCTATGCTGCAAACTTTAAATATTTCACATACTTTTGAAACTCCAGCGTTTAGTTGATCCTGATAAGCGCTCGTCGTCACAGTTGTAAACACTACGGCTTTCTTCTTTCGTGAGGGGGTTTGGCGTCATGGCATCTTTGTTTCCAGAAATCCTGTAGAATTCAACCAATCTGATGACGACTTCGACACTCCTGAAGTGTTTCCACTTTTGTGTCCCATATGCATCAGACGTTTAGCCAACGGTCCGTGGGCGTGATGTCTAAGGCTGAGACTAGTGAAGGGGTGGATCGCGAGAAGTTAAAGGAGACATTAACACACACAGTTTCTGCCAATCTCATGTTAATCTCGAGTACCTATAGAGTAGTACTGCATCCTTCATATTTCCAAAGTCTAGTTTTATCAGATTTATAAAAGAAAGATATAGCTTTACGATTCTCTCCAAAAACAGCCGAACTCCTGAAGGTGCCGTGGGCGGAGCTAAAGAGTCGCGAGCACAGTCGTGTTGTTTAACGTTACATATGCACTTACACGCCTTGCCAACAAAACACAGAAATCTGATGCAGTTTTACTCACCGCCTGCGGTTTCGACTCATGACCGGGATCTTTTATCGCTGGGACCGCTCCACCTTTTATTATCAAAAGATCTGCAAATCCAGCGTCGAACTGGGCCTTGTTTGTAAAACGTTCATCACTGAAATGACAGGAACAAACAAACACACGTGTGAAACGCCGTTGCTGCCCCGGAAAAAAAACTGCATCCACTGTTCCCTTAACGCTGGGTTCTTTGGGAAGCTGAACAAGGTTATCTTTCCCTCACAACTGAAAACACACTTCTTTGGAGACATTCGAGCAAGTCCTGTGCAGCGCTGCCGACGACTTCCATAACCCGAATTAAGCACGTTGATGGGCTGCTCTTCTTCTTCTTCTGGCTTTTTATGGCGGTTGGCAAACAAACAAAAAGTTGCATTCCTACCACCTACTGAGCTGGAGTTTGATTCATTTGATGTAACAGGAAGAAATACTAAGCTGAGAGAAAAAAAAAAAAAACCATGGGCTGCTCTTCCGCTGGTTGATGTGCGCGCGCTCATGGGTGAAGTGACCATATAAGGAATTCCGCTCTTTATGGTGTCATGAAGGGCCATACTCGAAAAAAAACTTTCCGAAACTTATACAAACCCAGAAGGAGTGTATTTGACACAGAAATACTCTGTCGTCCAACTCGTTTTTTTTTTTACTTTGGCCATGTTTAACATGAGAATCCAACTCTTTAACAGTGTAAATAACTCAGAATGCATGAAATAACATTAGACCCCCCCCCCTTTAATGTGCCTTCTACAAATCTAAACAATTATGTAGCAAATTAGCTCAAAAGGGAAATGTATATAAATAATTACAATTAATTAGAATTATTTATATCAGCTGCCAGTAGTAACTGTAGCGGAATTAAATTGCCCTCAACTAATCTGTTCGTCCAGCGAACATTCAGTGTAAGTTCATATCAACTCTAGGAAAGGATATTTTGTGGCCACAGAAAATACTTTCATACAGTATTAATGCATTAGAGCATGTAACGAGGATCAAAATCGTAAAGGGACATTAATTTGCAAGGCAGAATCAGAAACTCACAAGTTTGTGCACAAGAGTTTTATTAACTAAACACTAACACAAACTAGTCTAAAAAACAAACAAACAAACAATCACTCATACACGGGAAAGGGCAAATGAGGCGTGATGGATGAAACCATCAGGAAAACCAGAGAATGAAGCTATAAAAGCATAAAAGCAACTGCGGAGCACGCCACGGAGGCAGCCATCAGCTGCCTGATTGTTACACACACAATTACATTGTGTATGTAACAACATACACAATGACCTGAAGTATATGTGTGTTCATTCAAAGAAATGTTTTCCTATGAATTAATTAGAGAAGAGTCCATTTTTATGGGCATTATGTGTCTGTTTTAGAGAGACTTGAGTAAGAGTTGATTCTTTCTACATACTTTTAGGTCGTAAGAGTTTATCTCATCTGGCTAGGGGTCCTGGTTGCCATGCTAACCAGGGGCCTGGGGTCGTTCCCAGACATGCTAGCACCCAGTATGTTTATTGGGTGAGGGGTCTGTGATTATTTGTTAATCTAATGAATAAATTATTTGTTAAATCTAATGAACAAATGTGTGTCTGATTGGTCCAAATATATGTTTTAAAATAATATAATAATTTATACTTTTGACTTGTCCCTTTTCTTAAAAAGTGGCGTAAAGGCTGAAATGTGAAGTATATCATTTTATAAAACTTTATTTTATTTATTTATTTATTTTTAATGCTCTGCCTAAAACTGACCTCAACAGTATAGGCACATCAGGAGAAGATTCCTGCTCAAGGGCTCTCTTATGTTTACATATACTTTAATCGAAAGCAACTTGAATTTCATTAACATAATGAATAACATAACCTATACATTTTTAGTAATGTTCATGCATTAACAGAGAACAGACTTTCCCCTGAACTGCTGCTGCTCAAACTCAGTAATGCTGTTAATCCTGAAAATGCCACCGCAATAATGCATATTTTGGTTCTAAACTTTGTATTTCATTTTTATTTAAATTAAACTGAAAATGGAATTATAGCCTACATTTACACAATTAATGGAAATACCGGTTTTATGTGGCAAACAGTTGCCACCCCTCATTCTGCCATCCCAAATATAAAAGTCTTAATTTACTTTCTAAAAATGTCTCTTGTGGCCGATATACGTAGTGAAAAAAACCCAGAATTTAAGTAGCCTATTTCGTGTTAAACAAGTTGTTTTAGGAATTTCCTTGTCTGAAATAAAGCTACTCTTTTCATTGATGACTATTACAGTGTTCAGACATTCGGCTATTTTAGACTGTTAAGAATTTCCTATTCATTGTATAATAGGTCTAAATGTTTGAAAACTTTTTTAATGATGAGTAAGCTAATTTAATCTTCTATTATCTTTCCCTTATGCGGTGATGCGCTAAGAAATTATTGCGGGGCAAATGAATTATACTAGACCTATAAATTTATTAACAAAAGTACCATAATAATAATAATAATTTAATACATTAATTGGATATGCAAAATCCTCTTGATATCACTGATAGCTGGTGTTGTATATATATATATATATATATATACATTTTTTTCTGGCTATCATCTATAGGCCTACACGGTGTCATCATTTGCGCAACCCGAGTATTTCACACGTGTGAGCACATAAATCGTGAGTTTTGGCTTTACATCGCATACGATCTACTCGTACACGGAAATTGCAGTTTATGCCCTGCCTTAATGGGTACCAGTGTCACTAATAACAAGGGTTTCTGAATTCAACAAATAGCCCCTTTAATATTAGTGTAAAATAACTCAATTTTTTATTAAAAAACAATGTGTAAAATGTGTGCAAGTTTTATAAATGTTGATGTCAGAATATATATTCTGCTTGATTGGTCTATCTTTCACCCAATTGTTATTTTTTTTACATATTTACCTGAATAATATTTTTTAAATAGTCTACTCAAAAAAGTTGTTCCAAACCAAACTTCTTTTGCGGGAAAAAAAGAAGAAGAAATTTTGAAGAATGTTGGGAAACAAACAGAATATCCATTTTTTCATTGGACCGTCCCTTTAATGATAATAATAAATAAAATGTTGTACTTGAATCTGTGGAGTACCTAAGACAGAAAATGTTGGAATTAATTGAGAACACAAACTTTTCAGAGGTTTCTGCAATTTATTTTCCATTCCTCTAAACTGAACAGAACGTACAGTTTTGAAAATCAAAAATAACACCTTTCACTTTCAAAGCAGTTCAGCTTCACACAGTTGGCAATTACAATGGTAACAAGAGTGTCTGCGTGTCATTATCTTGACACTCACAAACACACACCCTTGCAAACGCTCTCACTCGCGCTCACACACACACACACACACACACACATACACACAGAAGGGAATGTAATAGGAGAGACAGTGGAATGCAGGACAGATATCACACACACTCTCCTTCTGACCTCTCCTCCCCAAAGTGAACAGAAATACAAAAATAAACACACTTTAAAAAATTACAACTCATTTTACAAACACCAAAGAAGGAAAAGAATTAAAACACAACAACAAGAAAAACAACAATATATCTGTCAAAGTTCTCCATGTTAAAAACAGGTTGCTTGGTTCAGTTTTGCATCCAGTAGAAGGTTACACTGTGTGTGTTTGTGATGGGACCTAATGCTCAGTAAAGTGCATTTGATGCATCAGCAGACAGGAAGAGAGAGAAATGAATTTGGGTGCTAATGTGGCTCTGGGCCTTCCTAACACTACTGACAGATATGATCGAGCTACATGAACTTTACAACCTCCGCCGTAAACATCACACCTAAAAGACATTTAACATTGAAATAACATTTTGTTTCAGTTTATGCAAATGTAAATACATTCATAAATTACATGTGGGGTTAGGAGAATCAAGCTGAGAAACTAGAGAAGTCTGAAACCGATGAACGCAACTCCTCATATGAATAAACATGACCGTAGCCAAAAAACTGAATTCAAATGACGTTTCCATGCATGGGTATTTCCTCCTGAAATTAGAGGCAGAGCGATGGAGTCTCACACGTACGTACACATTTCACCGTCGTAAACTGGAATCCTCTCAGTTTTATGAATTCCTGATTGACTCCAGTTCCCATGGTTACACTGCAGTTCTTAGGCCTATGTGTACTGGCCTTTAGAAGACCACACCCATCTGACCGAGAAAAACGGAAGCTGTACAAACCAGAGAAACACAAATGAAGTGGTAGAAAGAAATAGTGCTCCGTTTCTGACACATGCAGAAGTGTGTCTCGGAGCGACGCAAGATGTTTATTTATTTATTTATTTTTTCATATTTGTCTGTTTTGATTTCCCACCCCTCAATAATTCACTTGGATATCATGCAATAGAGACGTGCAAAAAGATAACACCTAAATCCACAAAACACACTTTCATAAATGGCTGTGTTATGAATGCGTATAACATGTGTATGCCTACTCCATGCCGACCTACAAAGACAATATGACTTAAAAGCAGTGCGGAAGCCACAGGTCAAACGAATGCACATGATGCCTCTACTGAGTGTATTAAAACCATATGGATGCATAAAACAATTCTTCTCTTAGTCTATGCAGCTATGGGGTTAAAACAATGCTAACATTGCGCTATGTCTTTTTTTTTTCCTTCGCTGATTATCTTTTCATTGGAACTAAAAGATATTGATTGATTGGCACTTGTTCAATGCTTTTAAATAAGTTATCGATATCTAATGTTTCATCACACACCTACATGTTGAGAAGCTGTAAAGGTCTAGTTTGGCACAGGTTGACTATTATTACTGCGTCTATGTAATTAATATTGATACACCTCGTTTATACCCCTGTCAAAAAACGAGCACAATCCTAATCAACAGACCAGACGTTTTTTTTTCTCAACTAAAATATTTCTGTATATTTCACTTATCAAATAGCAGCATTTTTATTTTTTTTTTACTCACGGTATTACAAAAAAGTACACGTAAATCTATTCATTCAAAATTTGTAGTAAATCCCAAGGCTCATACAACAGACATAACAAAACACAAAACTTGACAACATGCTACAATATTGCTTCCAATAGTTCTTTACATTTTAAGTCGATCTAAAATTATCAATGACGTAGATATGGACACCAGCACTCCAAAGAGAGCAACTCTAATGCACAAACAAATCGCAAAGCTAATCTTAACCAGGCTTGATTGGCACTTTCATCATCCACACGAGTATAACGGATAATCACACACTGAAACCAACAGCGCAAGACTGCATTTAGACCACAAACTAGAGGAACTACACCAAAATACACAAGGAACATGAGACGCGACGGATTCCACAGTTTCATTTAAAAAAAAAAAAAAAACGAAGCAAAAATGCAGAAATGATCTTCGATAGTTCTCAGAGAGAGGAGAGAGAACACAGAGCTCAAACGACACTGACGTCATCGTTTGAGTTTGAGGTGGCTTTCACATCCATCTCCCATAGGTTATTGTTTTTTGTACCCAGAGTTCTTTGCTCTGGGTTTACAAACCTCTACATTCTCTCAGAGCACAGATTCCCTGTTCTAGCTAGTTTAAGGTAGAATACTGAATCAATCAGGCAGAGAGCACGAGAATCTGATCACGTGTATTAATGTTAGACTATGTGGCGTATTAATCCAGAGGTACGGTGTTCACGACAGGGCAGAATACCCATTGGCCCCTGTGGAGACACACACCCTCTGCAATAAACACACACACAACACATCCGTGGCGACCGGCAGCCTGGAGGGGAAGAAAGCGAAAGTGGAAAGGAGAGACAACAGAAAGCTAAAAAAGTGATGAGAGAGCAAGACATGAGGGAAGAAAAAGAGGCAGTGCAAAGACAGAGGAAGGACACAGAGAGAGTGAAAGACAGAATTAACCTTAATGTCAAGAGTGTCCACAAATATAACTGTTTTTCTCCAAATATAAATGACCCTTTCTGTAATCATATTACCCTCATATTGCTGCACCAAGTGCTTGTGCTTCTGAAATCAGGTACACAGTTTGATCTCCAAACAGTATTGAACAATAATTTATATTTGGAGAACCTGATATCTCACGGCTGGTACTGAAACATAGTAAATAGTTTGGGAGTACTACTTGGGAGTACTAGTTTGGGAGTACAAGCGTATGGCATGTTAAATGGTATGTTGAACTGTATTTAAACAGCAATAATGAGAGATGTGGAAATGTTAATATTCCTCACAATTATGTAATGGATATAAATAGGTCACTCTCTCGCCCTCTCTCTCTCTTCCCTCCTTTTTCTACGTTTCCGCTTCCCCTCTAGCGAGTAGATTAGAGGGCTGGTAGTTGGAGGGAGATGATGAATGCCTTTAAGAGTGTGTATGTAGGTCAGCAGTAGACTGGGCTGTGCAGTGTTGTTATAAATAGAAGTCCAGGGTTCAAATGGAGATCTGCTAATTAATGACAGGCCTGGGCGCCTGGGGGGGCGGGGGATCGGACCCTCGGCGACCTCTGGTCTTGCGAAAGAGCAAGGTAAACTACAGGTAGACGTTCCTACAGCGGAGCCTTGTGGCCCGTGTTCTTTTGC
>NW_015548288.1:83994-91158 GCF_001515605.1 Sinocyclocheilus anshuiensis
GTACACGTAAATCTATTCATTCAAAATTTGTAGTAAATCCCAAGGCTCATACAACAGACATAACAAAACACAAAACTTGACAACATGCTACAATATTGCTTCCAATAGTTCTTTACATTTTAAGTCGATCTAAAATTATCAATGACGTAGATATGGACACCAGCACTCCAAAGAGAGCAACTCTAATGCACAAACAAATCGCAAAGCTAATCTTAACCAGGCTTGATTGGCACTTTCATCATCCACACGAGTATAACGGATAATCACACACTGAAACCAACAGCGCAAGACTGCATTTAGACCACAAACTAGAGGAACTACACCAAAATACACAAAGAACATGAGACGCGACGGATTCCACAGTTTCATTTTTAAAAAAACGAAGGAAAAATGCAGAAATGATCTTCGATAGTTCTCAGAGAGAGGAGAGAGAACACAGAGCTCAAACGACACTGACGTCATCGTTTGAGTTTGAGGTGGCTTTCACATCCATCTCCCATAGGTTATTGTTTTTTGTACCCAGAGTTCTTTGCTCTGGGTTTACAAACCTCTACATTCTCTCAGAGCACAGATTCCCTGTTCTAGCTAGTTTAAGGTAGAATACTGAATCAATCAGGCAGAGAGCACGAGAATCTGATCACGTGTATTAATGTTAGACTATGTGGCGTATTAATCCAGAGGTACGGTGTTCACGACAGGGCAGAATACCCATTGGCCCCTGTGGAGACACACACCCTCTGCAATAAACACACACACAACACATCCGTGGCGACCGGCAGCCTGGAGGGGAAGAAAGCGAAAGTGGAAAGGAGAGACAACAGAAAGCTAAAAAAGTGATGAGAGAGCAAGACATGAGGGAAGAAAAAGAGGCAGTGCAAAGACAGAGGAAGGACACAGAGAGAGTGAAAGACAGAATTAACCTTAATGTCAAGAGTGTCCACAAATATAACTGTTTTTCTCCAAATATAAATGACCCTTTCTGTAATCATATTACCCTCATATTGCTGCACCAAGTGCTTGTGCTTCTGAAATCAGGTACACAGTTTGATCTCCAAACAGTATTGAACAATAATTTATATTTGGAGAACCTGATATCTCACGGCTGGTACTGAAACATAGTAAATAGTTTGGGAGTACTAGTTTGGGAGTACAAGCGTATGGCATGTTAAATGGTATGTTGAACTGTATTTAAACAGCAATAATGAGAGATGTGGAAATGTTAATATTCCTCACAATTATGTAATGGATATAAATAGGTCACTCTCTCGCCCTCTCTCTCTCTTCCCTCCTTTTTCTACGTTTCCGCTTCCCCTCTAGCGAGTAGATTAGAGGGCTGGTAGTTGGAGGGAGATGATGAATGTCTTTTAGAGTGTGTATGTAGGTCAGCAGTAGACTGGGCTGTGCAGTGTTGTTATAAATAGAAGTCCAGGGTTCAAATGGAGATCTGCTAATTAATGACAGGCCTGGGTGCCGGGGTGGGGTGGGGGGGGGAATCAGACCCTCGGCGGCCTCTGGTTTTGCAAAAGAGCAAGGTAAACTACAGGTAGACGCTCCTACAGCGGAGCCTCGTGGCCCGTGTTCTTGTGCTCGCTCGGTTTCATTGCTTTATTCCGTCACGCCGTGTCTCAGTGGACGCATTCTCGATGGTGTGAAATATGTACAGTACATTCCATAGTTGCGATAGCGTCAGGCCGCTGGATTCACAGTGTGGTTCAGAGACGATCACTCGCCCTGTACGGTAGCTCCTGCTTACTCTCCATGCAAGAGCCAATTGCTGGCAAGACCGAAAATGCTGTTAGCAGCAAATATTTTGATGCAGTGTACAACTGTGGAATTAACTAATGAGTAACTATCACCACCAGTCTGTGAAACTGATGACCTGTTGATCAGTGGAAAAGGTGGAGGGCTCGTGAAACTCTCCGCCAATACTTTAGAACGTTGGGCAAACGGAGCTGTGCGTCTGACACTACGGCCTGCAGTTTGGTTTCTCAGAGGAAGCAGAATTATAATCAGTTAGCCTGCCAGAGTTCGCCTCGCAGCGACGCCGCTTTACTGAAGAAGGCTGAAGGTCGACAGTCGTTACAGTAGCATCCTCCGGCCTTCGAATGAGTTCACACAGGTTACAAAAGCTGTGTCGTTTTAGTCTCTCGTTCACTACCTCAACCGCACCTCTGCTGCCAGTCTGACGCAAACAGGGATTAAGTGCGATGTGAACGAGGTGGTATCTGTAATGCACCCAAGACTTTGCTGCACTGCATACAAACTGGAAATCTTTCTCCTTCTTCACAAACATGAGGTATGACAACCTGAGCTCCTTTCAAACGAAACAGGCACAGACATTGCCTGGCTCCTCCAATCAGAGGAAGAGGAGTTGAGAGGTACATCTGTCTAAACGGGTCCAATTATTTTTCAAGTTCAGGATTCTAAGGACTTCAATTCCTTGGTAGTGTTTCCAAAGGTTTTCTGTAGTAGTAAGAGTTAAAAGTCAATGAGACAAAACAGACTTTTAAGATCCTACAGTTGTGTCTCTGCTCTGGCAGGATCTTTTGAATATCCACTCACTCTCAGTCTTGTGAGTAAATCGCAAAATGCCCCCAATAATGGGCTCAGACAAACTCTCCCATAAATACTAAAATCAGTAGATATGACAACAAAATCTCTTCAAATGTGTTTTCTTAAAGCACCAAAGTGGGATCCTGTGACTAAACTGCACTTGCATGTATGTGTATTACATTCCAGTTCTCTAATGCTGAGTATCTGAACTTTGATGTATGATGTCCGTCTCTGTCTGTCTGTGGCTGAAGGTTAGTTATCTACTCTTGAAAGCATCTCAATTTTATACTCTATTTACATATTAAAAAACAACAACAATGTCAGGAAGTCTTTATACATTCAGGTCAACCTGGAATCACAGGTTTGAAAAAATCTAAAAGAGACTGAGTGTGAACTGACCATAATGGAGAATCACAGAGATTTAATGCTTTCAGCAGGTGTTTGAGATTAAGTCTCAGTTGAAAACAATAAGGGGGGAAACCAAGATTACCTATGGAAATATTTTATAGGTATCTTCCTTTTTATTTCAGGCCTACACAACAGTTTCAGAGACTCAATTTACTGATATCAAAAGGGGGACTGCTTCAAACTCCAATCTCCTTGCTCAGGGTGTGGATTAGATATGAACTAAACTGTGAGGGTTCTGCAATGGAAGCCAAAAATTGAACATAGAATTAAAAAGACTCTGGCTATGAGAGAGGAAGTGAGGTTTGATCTCCTCCTCCTCTGAGTGCCCCAGGGCACGATACTCGGACCTACACAACGTAACACAACTTTAAAAATACAGCAAAATTTCAGTCACAAAATATCACATTTCTCCCCAATCAGATTATTATCCACAGATTATCAGATTATCTATCCACAGTTCCATCAGATCGTTTTTCATTTGTTTTGTAATCGTCCTTATTTTGTGTTTAAGTATTTGGAAATGTTTCTCACTCCAACCCATCCCGTTCTCTCTCAAATTCATTCATTCAGTCATCTATTCATTCTCTCTGGTTTCCTTCTCTTTCGTCATTCCCCTCCCCACTCCTGTCCATCCCTAGCCCACCTTCTGAGGGTTGGTGGCACGGACGCCTTGCTCGTATGTGATTCGCTGGCTGATGAGATACTGGGCGGCCTGCGTTGCTGCCGGCGACCCTGTAATGGTCACCTTGCGATTGCGTGTGCCTGGAATGAACTCTCCCTTTTTGGAGATCTGAATTCGTGCCCCTGTCAGCTCCTGATACTCCACGAGAGTCTTGCCGCCTTTTCCCAAGATAGCACCGACCAAGTTCTCTGGTACAGCGATCTCCACTACTTCCTTTCCACCTTCTGCCAGCTTCTCTGTGCCCAGCAGAGATGATGCCACCAGCGGGGATGAGGGATTCAGGTAACCATTAGACACCCCTGTAGCGGCCGCTAGGGAGCCCAGTGAGAAGCCCCCTAAGCTAGGTGCGCCAGGGTGGCTGCCCCCTCCAGTAGCCTCGCTGGCATATGTAGCAAGCAGATTGGCAGCAGCTGCAGCCGCTGGATTGGCGCTAGCTGCAACGGCAGCGAGCACCCCAGACGCAGCGGCCGGATTGAGGCCAAGCCCCAGTGTATTGGTATTGTAGCCATAACTGGCCAGAGTGTTCAGAGCAGATGTAATGGCAAGCAGATCATTACCGGAAAAACTTGTCATGGCCGCAGGGAACCCACCCATGCCTGCGAGACCCACCTGGCCAAGGAGCGTGGAGGCTGTAGCTGCTGCTGCGGCATTGGGTAACACCTCTGTAGAGTTAGCGAATGGGGAACCGGTTGGGTTGGAGTTGGCCACAGGGCCAGTGATGTTGGAGTAACTGATATTGAGACAGCTGCTGCTCTGTGGGTCCTCCTGGATCTTCTGAACAATGATCTCCACGGCCTTGCGGTTTTGCTCCGGCTCCCCGCTCACTGTCACGACACGCTCCTGCAGATTGATGCCCTCAGGCTTCTGAGAAAGCTGTACCCAGGCTCCCGACTGCTCCATCACAGCCTTAACTGTTGCCCCACCCTTACCGATGATGAGTCCTGCTGTACTGTTGGGCACGATCAGTTTAGCCTGTGGAAGAGGGGGAGTGTCACTTTGATTGAGGAACAGAATTACATGCATGAGACTGCACACAGCCCCAAAAGTAGATGCTGCAATAAGCTCAAGTGCATCTGTGCTGATTATGTAGATGTTTGTTTTTGGTCCACACTTATACATGGTAAAATCCAATAGTTTACCTTACTTAGATTTAATTAGTTATCTTTACTTAGCTGTTATACTTACTAGGTTTTATTAAGTTACAGCTACTTTCAAGGCAAATAAAACAATTTACTTACTGTTTTGAGTGACACTTACTTAAAATATTCAAGTAGCCACAAAGGAACCAATGACATTAATAAACCAGTGAGAGGCAGCAGTGCACTAATATGTTGCTAATGTATGGCATTTTTTTAATGACAAATGTCGAGAGCGCATTATTGTAGCGCGAAAGCACATTAATATAATGCGCGAGCACGAATCTCTCCGCTCGCACGTGGATTTAATTTGCTCTCGCACAAAACCTGACGTGCACGCTCAGATACACGCTGCTCTCGCCCTGAGAGTGTGCGCCCACTTAAAATGTGTGTCTACTCTCTCAAACCGTCCTGTGCACTCACAAATCTCTCTGTGCTCATGCGCTAGATAATAATTATTTTCGCACCTGAATTAAACATGTCAAATGTTATCCACCTATCAGATTTCAAAGATGGATCTGTAATTTCTTTATAATTTAATACTACTAAGTCATAATAATCAAATATTAGAAATGAATCGGGTGCTTGGATTATTTGTAAATAGGCCTAACCTAGTTTAACAGTTTGGCCAAACCCCTGTGAGCGATTTATCTAAACACAAACAAAAAAGTAGGCCTATATGATTCTTAAAGTTCATGTGGTCATATAGCCTATTGTGCACTTGGATTGAAATAAATAAATAAATATATCTTCTGATAAATCTAACTAAAATCAGAACTGAAAACAAACACTGGATTTATAAAAATAAAAACTCCCAATAAATGTCCAAACAGTGATTATATCAGAACATTTATTGTGTTATATCTTGCATCATTTACGTCTATTTTTGCATTTGATGTTGATTTGATAGGAATTGTTACTATTGCCATCATACCAACTGAGAATTTATTGCAATGATTTTAAAATCAGTTGAGGTACCTGACATATTATGACATAACATTGATCTTTTATTTAAGATGTGGAGACCAAATATAACACTATAATGAATTTCCCATATTTGTCATAACATTACTACATTATATTATATGGGTTTAATGCATTTGCAGACAATGTAATTACATGTAACTGTCATATAACTGTATATTCACGGTTTGAGAGTGCCATTGAATGTGTAGCTATAGGGTTTTCATGAAAAAAAAATCTAACTAAAATCAGAACTGAAAACAAACACTGGATTAAAAAAAAAAAACAACAACTCCCAATAAATTTCCAAACAGATGCACATATCTTGCATCATTTACGTCTATTTTTGCATTTGATGTTGATTTGATAGGAATTGTTACTATTGCCATCATACCAACTGAGAATTTACTGCAATTATTTTAAATTCAGTTGAGGTATCTGACATATTATGACATAACAATGATGTTTTATATGACGTCTTTAGAGCCATAGGCTATAATATGTTGTTTTTAGATAAATTGCTCAGAGACCAACCAGTTGGACAGAGGTTATTTATAGGCTATGTACAAATCATCCAAGCACCCAATTCAGCCATTTCTAATATAGGCCACATTTCATTAACATTGCTAAATATTATTAAACTGGAAATAAATTAAAGATCCATCTTTGATTGTCAAAAGAATTCCAGGTTCAGTTCCCTCTCAGCCAATTAGATTTCACATAGTATTTTCATCGGTCAGTTGTGGAGGTCTGATTGTTTAAAGCTTTATTTACATAGCGCCTTTTAAAACTGTTTACAAAGTATTTTACAGAGAGATGCATATGTGCATTTACAGAAAAGAAAAGACAAATACAAACATAAAAGAGATAAAATAATAAAACAAAGTGCAATAACCAGTTTGTTAAAACACAAATACAACAATAAAAAACAAGGAAAAGCCTTCAGTGAAAAAATCTGTTTTCTTTTGACAACGTTTAATTCAGGTGCGAAAAGAATTAATATCTAGCGCATGAGCACAGAGAGATTTGCGAGTGCACAGAGCAGTTTGAGTGAGAGGAGAGACGCGTTTTAAGTGGGCGCACACTCTGAGGGCGAGAGCAGCGTGTATCTGAGCGTGCACGTCAGGTTTTGTGCGAGAGCAAAGGAAATCCGCATGCGAGCGGAGAGATTCGAAGAAAAGAAATAAACAGGTTGCTTTTAGAAGGTGACCCATCTTCTAATTAAAGCATTAGTGTGTTTTTGTGTGTGTGATTATTAATGAACTTTTTCAAATTTCATTTTTCATAAATATTTCATAAAGATGCTTTTAATTGGGTTTATATAATCCTTAAATAGTGTGGGGTAATATGCTAAAGTCACACACAGATTTAAACATTCAGCACGTGAATCACAACAATGGTAACAATTCAATTTAATTTATT
>NW_015548288.1:91339-114664 GCF_001515605.1 Sinocyclocheilus anshuiensis
CAACATACTATTCCTATTTCACTTTACTTAGTTTTTTCAAGGCAATCGGTTTGCATGCTTTTTTAAGTAAGCCCAACTAATTAGATTTTACAGTGTACAGTAAAAAATGGTCATAATATCTTTAAAGAGAGCTGCATTTACAATATGTAACCCTGTATGCTCGTATATGTTTAAGAATGTATAATAGTGTGTGTGTGTGTGTGTGTGTGTGTGTGTGTGTGTGTGTGTGTCTGTGTAAGACTGAGAGAGATGAAACAGTGTGAAGGAAACTGGGAGTGTGGTGGACAGTAATTAGACTATGTGTGTGTTTTTAGAAGGTCTGACGGAGGTACTGCAGGTGTGTGAAAGGAGGGCTGACCACAGTTACCTGACCACAGCCATTCTAAGTGACCAGCAGTCAAACACGTTTCCTCAAATCAGTATCAGTTCAGTCGAAACACCTCTGATTCTTCACCTCTGATCCCTCCCCAGGCCTGGTTGTATGGGGGTGCTAGAAGGTGCTATTTCTGAACTCAACAGCCAATAAGAGGCATTTAAGTTGCAATCCATTCAGTGCTCAAAATGCCAGAGTTTTTGTACAGTGCTGTACAGTGTTCTGCCTGGTTCTCATTATAACAAACAAAGTGTAGACATGGTGTTAATAAGAGATTCATTGTGCGGGAATATTCGGGAATGACATATAAATGTGGGATTTAATCTCAAAATTGCAGTTATTGACATAATGATAACCACAATGGGTGAGACAAAAATATACATCAAAATAAATGTGCATTAAGGTTAGAGCACCCTCACTAATTTCAGAAGCACCCTCAGTGATTTGATTCTGGAACCGGGCCTGATCCATTCAGAGACATCACCTATTAAAAAAACTCTATATTCAATAACTTCAATACCCGGAATTGTAAGGTCTTGCTCTTAAGTCAGTGCTTATATCAGCCATTTGTTGATCCCTGGTCTTACACTGCAGCTGCTCTCTCTCACTCCCTCTCTGTTTCTCATTCTGCAAGGATCAAGCAGGTAAAAATAACCCACTGCTCTCACACTTTGCTGCCCCTCTCAGCCACTCTTTCCCTTGGGAACAACCACCAGCCTGCCCTGCCCTCTGCCTCCTCTGGGCTGGTATATTTGCCTGTCTTCAGGGTTGCTTATCACTGTCAGATAGCTGACAGTAAGTACATTTACATGCACTTTAGAAATTGATTTCAGTAAGACTAAAGCAATAATTCACCTTTCTAAAATGTCATTTAAACGCTCATGTACAGATGAAAACTGTAGCTTGACTATGCAAAACTTAATTATACTCAATACTCAATTATATTCATGTAAATGTACTCACTGGCTATGCTGTCATTCTGTAAGCTAACTAATCAAAATATTACACCCCTCTCAGCCACTCTTTCCCAGGGGAACAACCACCAGCCTGCCCTGCCCTCTACCTCCTTTGGGCTAGTATATTTGCCTGTCTTCAGTGTTGCTTATCACTGTCAGATAGCTGACAGTAAGTATGTTTACATGTACTTAAGAAATTGATTTCAGTAAGACTAATGCAATAATTCACCTTTCTAAAATGTCAAGTAAACGCTCATGTACAGATGAAAACTCTAGCCTGACTATGCAAAACTCAATTATACTCAATACTCCATTATATGCATGTAAATGTACTCACTGTCTATGCTGTCATTTTGTAAGCAAAATAATCAAAATATTACAAATATTATGAACTAAGCTGTGGTTTAGGGGAATAATTTGAATGTTTAATTCTTAAACTGCAAAGTCTGATGTCTAACTCTTCATCCTACATTTAATAACTAAGCACTTGTACATCCGTTTGGATTTGGTGTGGTGTAGTAGTAACTCAACCTCATGAACGAACCTGTTTAACACGGTCAGGGTTAACAGTAGTCTGTGGCTGGAGAATGCTGACTGGTTCGGTCTTCTGACTGCTCTGAGGCATCTCACGAACTTTTTCAGCGATGAAGTTATGAACTCCATTCAGAGCTTCCACCGTACCCTGAATCAAACAAACACGCTCTGTCGTACCTGCCAAACACATACAAAAGAAAAAAACGTAACGTTAGCATAGAGTTTGCTTGTAAAATTAAAATGTAAAATATGTAAACATGTAAAATGAAATTGTGTATAATGTATAATGTTTTCTATTTGAATATATTTGTGCCATATTTTTCAGGTTTCTTGATGAATATAAAGTTTAATAATTTGAACAATAGTGTATATTTATTGAATATGAACGTAATATATCAATACAGTACACATACAGATACGTTAATAAAGCTTAACATACATTAAGTAAATAATGTTATACAAATATTTTGTTGTATTTGATTACATTTCTGAATTTGACAGACACTGTTATCTATAGCAACTTGCGCTGTATTCAAGGTGTACATTTTATAATTTCGTGAATTTCTTGCAAGCTGAACCTATGACCTTGGAGCAGTAAGCACCATGCTCTATTGTTTGAGCTATATTTCATAAGGTAATGGAAACACACATTACATTTTCAAAGAAACTATTCCTCCTTTCAGTATAAATGCATCTATCAAAAAGAATGAAAAGAGCTATTGCAACATAGGGGAAAAAGCAGATGAACTTATGACTGCATGATGTAATTCATTCTGAATGCATAGAATTCTAAACCTGTCCTCTCTAACCACATCACTCCCATGGGACACGCCACAAAAATGTCCAGGACACACACACAGTCTACTAATCTCTGGCATATCACTGTCCTGAAGCGCTTGACCTGTCTGTAATATTGCTGTAACTGTGAGAACCCAAAGAGCCCACACTGAACTGGACTTGTTTTACCATGACCAGAGAAATCTACAATGAGTTATTGTTACACAATCCTCTGCGTATTGTGTCGGCCTGAATTCAAGTTAGGATTTGTTCAGTCTTGTGGTGGAAAGCATCATTCAATGTCCTAAATATACTGTCATGATCATCTTCCATTTCATTTGGAGGGAGAGAGATGTGGGAAGAGAAGGCATGTAGGTTGTTGGTAGTGTGTGTTTGTTTCCAGGCAACAGTGCAGAGATATAGCCGCACTTGTGTGTGTTTGCTCCAGCACACATGCATACTTGACCAAGTGTTTGTTCTTCGGCTGTTTTTTTATTTTATTTTTATTTTTTTACATCTAGTTTGAGTATCACACCGAAGCTAAAAATTCTCCCCCAGTTTCAACATTGGCACTTCAAGATGTTGAAGGCTTACAAATAAAACATGCTCCAATAAAGTATGCACAAGTGTGTGTGTGTGCTGTGTTACTTTCAGTCATCCCCTCGTTCAGGAGATGTGGTTTGTGGTAAGAGTCTGCGGTTACATAAGTAAAAAAAAAACTGAATTGTAATTTAAATGTGTGACAGGCTACAGTGTTTGTTTGTTTGTGTGTGTGTGTGTGTGTGTTTAGTAAAACACGCTGGCTGGAGTAAAAATTCTTTTTATAGCTCTCTTGCGAGCCAGAGAGAGTTTAAATGTTTCCCTTTCAATATCTCATAAGATAAATGAGGTCTGGAAGAGAAGCTGCTATTATATCAGAGACCAGAATGATTTAGGATGTGCTGGTGTTTGTGCCAGAGCAGCACAACTTGTTGTATTCAGGGTTTGGCAAAATTCAGAATCAAAGAATTAACTTCCGTTCAATTTATCAGTTGGAATTGGAATTTAATTAAACTGGTCACGGCACACAGGAAGTTGAATTTGAATTGAAATGACAAGAAGAGAAATGTATTAATTATTATTTTTATTTATTAAGTTCCTCACAGGTCAAATAAATTTAACACAGTTAATGGTTCTTCCACCTTGGTCGACTAAAATTGATTTATTAAATATGATAATATGTAACTATATATAAACTTTAAAATATACATGATCTATCTATTTATCTATAGCATATAAAAACTTCAAAGCTAAAATAAATTGTAACAAATTTAAGAAAAAACATTACAAATAATTTTTACAAAATTCAAAAGGTAAAAAAAAAAAAGCTTGTTCAAGGCAACATGCAAACTTTGCTTTTTATATCAGAGTTATACATCAGTTATTTGAATTTTCTTGTAAAGAAGCTGAATTAAAATGAATTGAAATTCAAATTGCAATTTCACATCCTGTTTGCTACCTTAATTCAAATTTAGGATTCATTTCAAATTCAGGAACTCAAATGGAACTTTGCAGGATAATAAAACTGCACAAGCAAGTGAGAAGACAAGCGAGAGTGAGAATGTGTTTGTGTGTGTTGGTAGGGTAAGTAAGGGTGAAAGGCAGAACAGGTGGTCTCAGGATAGTTTTAGTTGTAACAGATGTGTTTAATGAATGAAAACATAGCTATTCACAGACAAATTATGCTCACAATATTCAGCTGTACGCTTCACAGCTGCGACACACACACGCACACACACTTTCTCGCTCTCTTTCTCAGATATTTTCTCTCCCTATGGGCACATTTTCCACTGTCATTCTCTGCCAATTTTATTTTTCCACGCTACAACATAAAGCAGCTTCTTAATGGAACATGGTGGAAAAGATACTATAGTCAATGACACAAACAGGCCAACATCTGTAAATGGCCTCATTCACATTAATCTACCACGGTGTAGCTCTAAGGCCTCCGTCAGACCTTCTGCATAATATTCAGAAAACTTACAAGCTTGTTGCTTACTAGTATTCTAGATTTTTCAGCTTGCAAAAATCTACTGGTGTTAAAAAAAATTATCAGAGGGAGTGAAGACTGCACAGAAAATGCAGATGTAAAACTCTTTTGTCCTTCATTCCTAAAAATACAGGCTCCAATTATTACCAAAAATATTAAAGCTTGATGCCACAGAAGAACCTCAAACATTTTTGTCTCTAAAAATCCTATACAGTGAAAAATAGTTACTGATAAGGAGAAGAAAGAAAAATCTTTATTTTCAAGAGTGTTTAGTGTGAAAGAGATTTATGCATGGCACAATTAACTCCGCCATCTGTTGCACAGTAAATAAAATGATTTAACTGTGAGGATTTATAACACAGATCTAATAACATCAATTATAGAAGTTCATTCAAAATAAAATAAATTATATGTTCTAAACTCTGAAATAAGTAATGTTCATCATTATTAGAGAAAGAAGATTTGATTCATACCTGGGTAGAAGTCTTTAGATTTGGACAGTTTGATGGTGGCTCCAGTCTCTTTCTGAAGCTGCACGATGGTTTGCCCCCCTTTACCGATGATTGAACCAGCGGCATAGCTGGGAATCAACACCTTCAGGAAATATTCACCCTCCTCTGCACATGCACACAAAAAACAAACACAAAGTTAGAGATGAAAGCATCTCAATTCTAATATTTTTAACAAATCAGACAGATGTCATATGGTCTATTTCCACTGTGGAAGAATGCAAATTAATAGCATCGCAGAAAGGTCTGAAATGTACATTAATAATTATCATTTTATTTTACAGTCCTGTTCCACATGTACATACTAGGTACTTATTATAGTGATTACAATATCTGGGTAATAACTAGGTACTAACCCTGAAACTACCCCTAAACCTAACCTTAACCCATGTAGCTACCTTACCCATTACTTTCTTAGGTAAGAACATTGTAAGTACACTCTAAAAAAATGCTGGGTTGTTTCAACCCAACTTTGGGTCAAATATGGACTAACCCAACCGTTGGGTTAAATTTTTATATTACATTTTTAACCCAACGGTTGGGTTAGTCCATATTTGACCCAAAGTTGGGTTGAAACAACCCAGCATTTTTTAGAGTGTACACACACTGCAAAATAAAGTGCTAATAACTAATACTGTTTAAATATACGTCAATATTTATTTTTGTTTTTATGTGCAATATGTAGTCATGTTTAATTCAGAGGATTTTTGGGATGTGTTACACATTTCTGCAAAACTGTAGTAAGATTATATAACAGTTTGAAAACATTATAAAGCCAACCAGAGGCCACACGAGTGCACCATCATTACCTCACTACAGCTTCTCCTTTTGAAACAATATACAAACTAAACATTTGACATCTCCTTTTTCATTTCTCTGTATTTCTTCCTTCACTTTTTCTCACTCTCTTTCTCTCCCTGATGAGTTCCTACTGATTCTGCCTCTGTCCCACTTTTTCCCCATGCAGAGATAAAGTGACCTGCTTTGGATTGGTAGAGGTCTAAATTTAACCAAACTATCTCTGTGTTTTGTGTCCTTCACTATCTTCTTCACCATCTCTCTCTCTCACACACACACACACACGGTCGGCCAGCCGACAAACCGCTCAGATGCTCAGCATGGAGGTTCAGTGTCACAGTCAGAAGTTGAGGTTTAAGTGAAAGTGTGTGGCGGGTGGTGTGTAGGCAGTCTGTAGCGTTTCACTATACTGAGGCCGTGGGCTTGTGGGTAATTGCCTGGAAGGCTGTTCAGGCAGGAGCATATGGATGCTAAATCCTCAGATTTGTCCTGAAGAACCCAGCCAACAGCGCATAAGTCACTCAGAGGTTCCCGGGGGGACGAGGCTTCCCTCTCCAACCACAATATTACACATCCTAAACACAACATATGGCCCAGAGTCCATTGCTAAAACAAGTGAAGAACCAGAAGGTGATTACAACACATCAAAAATATCTATTTTTTTATACAAGGGTCATCAAACTCCCTCACCACTAAACATGCAAATATATTCCATCATGACATCATACCGCTCAAGTCATGTTGAATACCTGATGTTCCCCTCTAAATGTTACTGTTGGCATAGCTAGAACTAATCAATAACTTTTTAAATTTGACTTGCAGCTAAGATGGTATTTCTTGTTTTCAGTACATTAGCCCATTATGTGACAAAATGGAAGAAGATGCAAAAGTACATCATGTTTGTGTACTATATCAGTGTCTTTCAGAGACTGTAGTAAATCCAAGAGATAAGATGGGTTTCGCAGACTCAAATGCCCCCAATCTCCAGCAGCTGACCCTTTACCACTGCAGAGAGAGTCAGAGATACAAGGAGAGAGAGAAACTGCAGGATAAGAGCAAACGCTAATAATACATAAAAAACATGGAAAAATATGGAAGGACAAGCTGGGATGAGAAAGATTTGTTAGGAAGGAAGAAAGGAATATTCGACAGAAAGGAAAAGACTGTTCCAGAGAGTGGTAGAGGAAAACAGCGATTAGGAGGGGAGAGGACAGATGAGAAGAAGAGGAGAGGGGAGGGGCGGCAGGGAGAAGGTTAAAATATTATGGTCTCTAAGCAACTCTGATTGACTCTCCTGTGGGAACGTTTGTTTCATTCCAAAGAACACCAAAGTCCACTACATGCCGTACACATCACCGCTTTCACCTGTACCCTAATGCTGGCTTGACTCATCAAGTTGGGAGCGACGTGTGCAGTTCTTCCAGAAATACAGCACACAATCTCAAAACCGGAAGGCCAATTTGGTCAATACATGATCAATCGTCCTATCCAGACAATCCCATTAATACCAGAAAATCAGGGAATCTGGGAAATCAAGAGAAATATAATTGTCAGCCCAAGCATATATAATCAAGCCAAGAGTGGGCGGGCCAGTTACTAGATGGCACCAGGATCAAAGCGAACATTAGATTCAGTTGTAATACATTATCTAGCCTAACAGGAAGACAAAAAAACAGGGAAGAAAAAAGAAAAAGAAAAAAAAGAAGGAAAGAAAAAAGCAAGCTCACACACAGTATAAGTCGCTTAAGCGCAGCTGAACGTGCAATGCATAGTTAGAAAGATACCCGAGCAGAATTTTAATTGAAAAGACAATTTGAGAAAAACAGAGTGACCCAGTCACTCACGTCTCCATACATTCCTATAGAAATGCATGAAACTTTGGAAAAAGGAGAGTAAAAACTGCATTCCCGTCTCTGTTATACAGATCTAAAAGCTGTTATCTGCAGCATTGCTATTCTTTTGTTCATCCCTCTCTTTTCTCTCTCCCTGGCTGACTGGCTTTGCTCTGTGCTCAGTCACTCTAGAGAAAATCATTTGTTAAATGAATATGTGCAAATATGTCAGAGGGTGAGAGATTTATTATTCTCTGCACTGGGACTGACCTCAGGGTTTCTCGATAAAACAGGTGCAGCGCACTACAAATACTTCATCTTGTGACGACATCGTACACAAACGCTCACCCAAGGACACTAGCTCCCTTCGTAGGGCCCTGGAGAGTGGCCAGTGGATACAACTGATATCTGGACGGAGCCTTGCAGAGCGGTTCAATCTGTACCTGTCCTCTGCAGCGCTCCAGGTGCGCAGTGGGATATGCATTACGTCATTGCCTCACCCGACTCAATGCTCCCTGCCACACACACACACACACACACACATGACTGACAGGTAATGATAGGATTCCAGTCCACGATGCTCGCTGCAGCCGATCAAACACACACATACACACACACAGAGCTGGGCAGATCCCGATCTTATCAATGACTGGTCTGTTAAAGAGGAGGGTGCGAGTGTGAATGGAATGAATGCAGACACTGTTAGTGGGACCATTTAATGAGGGCAGTTTGCAGTGAACGGAGGAAGAGGACAGGACGCAGTGGACACACGCTCAGGAATCCATGATGGAGGTTTTTGAAGAGCACAGCCGGAGGGGAGATAAGGAAAGAGTGAGTGAGTTTATAAGAACGGAAAAGATAGAGGAAGGGCAATCAGGGCTCTTGCGATCACTGAAGTACGTTGCACCAGCACGCCACAGCGTCGTAGGAAAGCGAACCTCTGGCAGTCGTTTTTTACAGAGAGGCGGCGTGGGGACCATTTGACCTTGGCTGACAAGGAACGGAAACTTCACTCTCTCCATCGCGGCCGCTTCACAATTGTTTCCAAGACGACTTGGAGGTGGCATTCTGAAGGCGCAAAGAGCTAACGGGAAGGTCTGCTGCCGCTTACCTGTTGTTAAGAGGAAAACCTAGGGCACATTCGCATGCAGCAGTGATTTGAGAATGGCGAGCGCTTTGGGAGCGCTCCTCACCCGTGCACTCCTGCTTGCGGCAATGATGTAAGGAAAGCTGGTGTAACAGGTTTTCAGCAGTGAGTGTCTGAGTAAATAATACAATCTGTTGCTGCTGTTTGCCAGTTAGCCATACTTACACAGCCGCTAATGCAGTCAGACAGTTATGGGCTCAAACCTATGATTACACATAGCACATAGAGTGTGAACAGAGTGTCATGCAAACACACAGAGGGAGTGGGTCAAGAGGGATTGCATTGTTAACCCCCCACCACCATGTAACACACACACACACACTCTGCATGTGAAAAGGAGGGCCTGTCCTAGGTACACTGCAAGGACAAGCAAGCCTCTCCTTCCCACAGAATGAATGAAGAGACTATACCCAACCAGCGGGTGCGGGTGCGCGTGTACGTGGCAGGGGGAGGGCGTATGAGCTCAGTCCCAGGGTCATACTTCATTTGCATAGTAGCTTTTTTCAGCTGAGCTTGATAAATTCTCTACATATCCATACTAGGTATATCGATGCGCTCTGCTGGGTGTCTCGGATGCAGCATGCAGCATGGATGCTTCTGTTCAGGCAAACCGATCACGTTCAACACATCCACTGGACATTCTAGAATACATGAGCCCTCTCTCTTTCTAGCCCCTCCTTTCTCCACCACCTGCCCAATTCACAGTCAACTCACGTCACCACACACTGCAAGGGCACCTGTGTCCTTCTCTCACTTGCTTTCGTTCTCTCTCACTCGCACCTTTTGATCTAATACGGAATCACACAAAAACACCAACACAAATAGCTCTGCCAAAACCTCCATTAGCAACATTAACATGGCATTTCAATTGCGACTCGTAAGAGGCCACACACACACACAGACACACACAGAGTAACTAACTGTGTGCGCACTGGTGAAATTAGCATCAGCAATCAATGGCTGTTTACAAAAGGGAGGGTACAAAGAGGATCTCAATCACTGACCGTCCTCTTCATCGCTCTCTTCGGGTCAAAGGTCATGCAAGGGGGAAGGGCTCATTCACTGATAGGATTATGTTTTAATTAACAAAGCTAGATAGGTGAACAGAATGAATGATGGTCTGAACTGCTAATGAACAAAGAAATAACTTACTGACTAAATAAAAGACTGATCTCCAAACTGTGCTTAATGGGATGCTTTGACAAAAGCTGTCATACTCACTAGTAAAAATTTTCATCATTATAGCAGTCTCTTTCTTTCCCTCCGTTTAAATTGGCACAGTTTTTTCCTATAATTTCTACTCAATTTCAGCTTGATTAGAGTTTCAGATAGATTTTCTGCATCAATATTAGTTCAATTCAAAGTAGTTTAAAAATGCAGTTAATGCATCACTACAGGTTGTAAGCTCTGCAATGATTTGATTTTACTTCACTGAAAGTCATTTAATAATTTTTTTTACAGTGCATAATAGGACTTAAGCTAGCTAGCATTCAGTTTATTAATGTTTACTATTAATAAACTAAAAAGCTTAAACACTATACAGTTGGTAGAGGATTTGTACGTTTTTTTAAATTATATAATTTGTCCCATTATTTAGCATAATAGGCTATTACTGCTACTACTACTACTACTACCACTACTATGTTAATAATAACGTTAATTGTACCACTGCATTTATATAAAGCATATTGTCAGAAGTCAGAATCAAAATATCAATGTAAATTATCTACACAAATAGTGAGTACTAATTAGTAAATTTGCTAGTTAATATCATTGGTCTATAGTTCAATTGTCTGTAAGATTAAGAAGTCGAGGCCTCAACGAATTAAACACTTACATTTCCCTAAATACAACCCTAAAACCCAACCCTTTATAACACACTCGGCTCACCTCATTATCTCTGAACAATTAAAAAAAAAACATAAACTGTGCATAATCTATAAAACGCGCGCGGCAGTGTGTCCCTATACTGTAGTGCAGGGTGATAAAACAGTCGCTGGACAGCTGCACCGGGGCTCCACAGCGTGAAGCGCCGCCCCGTGAGCAAAACTGACAGAAATGTTCACTTACAACGTTACTGAGACGTTCTTTTAGCTTCCCTCCAATCCAAAATATCCAAAATACGCACGTACACTGTAAAAAAAAAAAGCGCTCTAGAACTGAACTTTGTGTTTATCACGTGACCTTCTCAGCTATTATTTAAAGAGCACTGACTCAGACCAACGTCTGAAGAAATGTGGATCAGTATCTGAACCGGACACAAAATCCTGCCTAGAAACTGAGTATACTTAATATACTACGTCTATTTAAAAGACTTAGTACATAAAGAAAAGTAATAGCCGTTTTGTTTTAAGTGATTTATTATCAGAAACACCTCAAGGAAACTTTTTTCTAGATCAAGATGGACCCTAATGCTTTTTTTTTTTCAAATGTATTAAGAGCTCCACACAACGATATAGAGGGGAATTCAATCTTTTGTTTCCACTGGAGTCTGTTACTGCATATGAATAGGGATTAAACTACAGCAGCATGTGCGCTTTCTCCCTTTCATTAATTTTCTGCTCAATTTAGCTTCAGTCCCAGAGGGACGGCAACCACCACACTGCACATCACCCCACCGGGTCATACAGGGTCAGGCTGGACAGATGTGACCCGTTTTGTAGTATTAATTGTATGTAACGCTTCTGTAGGATTTTATTTCACAGGTGCTGAAAACTCCCACTTTACAAACTAAAAAAAAAAAAAAGACAACCCTCTCAAACCCTACATCCTGAACCCCCCGCAAAGTTAGAGTAGTTATTTAGATAAGCACGCATAAAACTGGACCAGGCACGCGACTCGAGCATACTGGAGCGTCTCGTTTGACGACTTATTTGGAGCAGCAGGCCTAGCGCTACCTGAACCCCCGCGAACTGTCGTTCTCACCTCCGGTGTTGGAGCGCTTGGTGCTGCTCGCCTCAGTCGGTGTTTCCAAGGGTCTCTTTCGGGAATCGGAGAGATCCGGGTCCATGTGTGGCGACTGGGAGAGGTGCTGAGGAGTAGAAAAGATCCCGTTCTGCTGAACTGCCCCGCCAGCCATCATTTTGTCACCGGCTGGAGTTTACACCACGTTAGCGCACCGAAACCCGTTAGAAAGCACATAAAAATCGGTCAGCGTCTCCTGTCCGAATGGATTCTAAGAGCTTCAAATGTCATAAAAATGCCATGCTGCGGGGTCGCTGAGCGCGTCCGTTTCTGCCTCGCTGTCCACTATTTCCCGTTGGGAGAAGAGGCGCATTAAAGCTCTAAATATAAAAATCCATTCAGTGAAGTCTATTCATTAGAGCGCACCCGACACTTGAGACGCCTGTGTGTTTAACCAGCCCTCACGCACACGCGCAGCGCCCTCTCCAAAAAGATTCTCGCGACCATTGCCTGACAAACTACTAAAAGATAAACAAATCAAGATTCACTCACAGAACAAAAAGACAGTTCAAAACAACATTGTTTCGCTCGCTCTTTTTCGGTCTCCGCGCAGCGGTGCCGGGTTTTGAAAATACTGTATTGCTGTTGACGGTGTCAGTCCGTTTGTTTCGAAGTGTAAAGGAGAATATTTTGTTTCAGAGATGCGAGTCTTGGCCAGCGCGCGGCAGCGTCTGCTCGGGTTACAGAGCTCTCGCGCAGCATCGCTGGACCAATTGTGAGCCAGAGCGCCAGAGCCCTCCTGACGTCACGGGCCGCAGCCTCCAAAAGAGCTATTCGACGGCAGCAAGTTTCAGACTCACTAGTTTAACAACTTGTTCTTTATCTAAAACTCTCCAAAATTATAATGCGAACATAATAGCATAATTACATATAGGGGTTATTAAATAAAGAGCAACTTTTAGGTGCTACAATGTGGAATAAATTGCATTTAGCATAGCCTACATCGAATTCCTGCGACAACACCGCAGATTATTTACGAGTACAAGACAACGAACATATGGTGAAACCCTAGACTTAATGTTCTGAATATATTTTGTATATTTTACATTTAATCACTGTAATATTTTTTAAGTAATTGATAGCCATCACGATTTCTGTTTCTTTTATTAATGGAAAATTAATGCATTACTAGCATCTTATATCACTACAAATGTAGTATTTTTTTAAACGTTGAAAAGTGCCCCAGAAATAAAAATAACATGTATATGCAATACAACAACTACCAAAAATAACTGGGGAAAAAAATTCACAGATTAAACAGATTGTCTTCACAAATACCACGTGTAGTCTTACAATTTTTGCAATTGCATAATTCATAAAATCTGCATTAAATACAGGTAATCCACAGGGTAATGTGATATAAACTTCCAAAACAGCAAAGTTTCACATACAGTTTATATGTAAGCTATGGAAACCAGTTTCCGCCACTGAATGAAAAATTTTTTTTTAAAGTTATTGCGACTTTTTATCTCACAATTCAGAATTTTTTTCTCAGAATTGTGAGATATAAACACATAATTGCAAGTTATCAAGTCAGAATAAAATTGCGAGATACTTTGCAATTCTGACTTTTGTTCTCACAAATTCGAGTTTGTATCTTGCAATTCTGACTATTTTTCTCACAATTCTTACTTTTTGTCTCAGAATTGTGAGATACAAATTCACAATTGCGAGTTATAAAGTCCAATTCTGAGGGGGAAAAAAAGACTGATATGTTCTCAGTAGAGCCCGACCGATATGGGTTTTTTGGGGCCTCGGCGACAGGCTCATATCGGCCGATAATATCGGCAAAACGATATATCAGTCGGGCTCTAGTTCTCAGAATTGCAAGTTTATATCTCACAATTCTGACTTACTCACAATTGCATGTTATAAAGTCAGACTTGTGAAATATAAACTTGCAATTCTGAGAAAAAGTTCACAATAGCGAGATATAAACTCACAATTCTGAGAAAAAAGTCAGAATTGTGAGTTTATATCTCGCAATCCTGACTTTATTTCTCAGAATTGCACGTTTTTTCTTGTAATTGTGAGCTTATATCTCACAATTCTAAGAAAAAAAGGCAGAATTGCGATATGTAAACTCACAATTACAAGAAAAAAAAAGTCAGAATTGTGAGATAAAAAGTCGCAATTACCTTTTTTTTCAGGGGCGGAAACGGGCTTCCATAGTAAACAACACCACATCCAAAGTAAAATTAAGGCTATATATAATTAACAATGTGTTTCCTATTAAACAGTTATCCACACAAGAAAAATCATGAACTGACAGTGTAATCTTGTTGGGAGTGTTCACAGGCCATTTCACAAATTCAAAGAAAAACATATCACACAATAAAGCTCATAACATGAAATCACCAATCCTAATTACTTTAGTCAGTAAACTTTACAATGTTTACATGGTCCAAAGAAAATATTGCATTTGAAGTGATGTAGCTGTTGGCCCAAAACATAAAAAATAAACAATATTAATATAAAAATGTTACAGTACAACTAACAATCCCTGGTGCTTGCAATTAATTATGTACCATTCTCCTTCCCAGACTTATATGGAATTGCAAGTATTACCACAACTGACCAGCCACACACTCAAAGGCAGACCTCTTCCTGTGTCAGACTGGGCTGCCAGTTTCACGGAGAGCCTCTTGAGCTCCTTGCAGTGTCTCTCTTTTCACACATTTCCAATAACCAGAAATACCATGCTGGGGCTGAACCTATACAACACACAAGTGCAATCTACAGTAAGTCTACCGGTTACTGCGCTGAGCCACTTACACGCAATCACAAAGATTAATAACTACTGTCAAAAGATTTGGCTATAATTGCTCTTTGAATTATTGTCCATCATGTGCATTGTTGTTTGCACAGACATTAGCATTTATGTCAGATTTTAGTACCAATAACATTTTTAACACTAATGATATTTACCAAATGATTAATACCATAACATGGTAAATTAGCTAAATGAAACTATGGAAATTAATAATTCATTATCAATTAAAAGGGCCAAATGTTTCTCACCCTGAGTCCACGAAGTACTCTGTCTTTCATCACAGCGAGGAACTCTTTATGGCTCAGGCAGTTGTCACCGTCCAGGTCAAAGATCTTAAAAACTGTGTCCAAAACGTTCTCTGAAAGGTCGTGGCCTGTCGCTATCTTCACTGCTCGCTTAAACTCAGCTATGGAGCAAAAATGTGAGGGAGAGTGCTATGCATTTCAGTTACTCAATCAATACAATTTTGACCGGTCAAAAAATATATTGAGGACAATCAATTATTTATTATTAAAAGTTAATAACTACTGGCATCCAGATCAGTCTTACCCATTCCTATTGGCCTGCTGGCATCATTAATCATTTTGACTGAGAAGGCAAAGTCCTCCAGATTGTTGGTAAAGAGACAGAATGCTTTAAATTCATCAAAGGTGATGCTCTGACAAATATATATATATATAAAAATGTCAGAAACTTTATAATATGTACATTATGGAATTATAACACTTCTACAGGATGCTATGAATGTACAATTTCAAATAACACTTCTGGTGTTGATAACATTTACTTTTATTTTACAATTCAAATGTACAATGAAATGCAAAAAAACATGCTTTTCAATTGATATCATTTTAGCCAGGTGATGGTTTTCGTCATAAATGGCACATGGCAAACAGGTCAGCAGGCTCTAGAGTCCTCTACATGCCATTTGTCTAACTCTAGGTGGACTGTAAATACCATGTACTCAGGAGTGACATCAGATTTGCTCACTCTACTCTAGGAATATGACTGATGGAGAGCTGCATGGAGCACAATTTTTCATCTATATGTTGGAAATCTCTGAAGAGTGGCCACTGGATTCTTAGCCACTTATTATTTACATTTAGAATCTATTCCTCTCAAATTATAAATAATGACCTAAGATCAGACTTTATCCAAGTCGGTTTGTGTTAAACAGCACATATGCGAAAAATATTCAGGACTATCAATGTTAGTGTTTAAAAGATGCTACCTGCCCAGTGGGGATCCTCTTTTTCATGTTTTCCCAGTATGCCTCATTGTTCTCTTCATTGGTGTAGTGAAGCAGCCATTCAGCAAAGTCCTCCCGCCTCATAGTCTTCATCCCTTTAGAAAACCGCAGAAACTCAACTTCTTGCACTTCTGCCTGCAGGTCTTCCATAAACCTACACAAAACCAAAAAAAAAAAATCCTTGCAATACATCTCTCAAGGCTAAGCAAAAGTTGAAACACAGGATAGTGTCCTATCAGTTGTAGTTAGAGAGCCGGTTTACTTATATGAACAATGTATATTCTATTAATATTCAATAGATTTTTATTTTTATTGGAGGTCTGAAGTACGTTGCTGTATTCTGCTAATCTCATGTCTATTGTCTACATTTCATAAAAACATCCTAATTTGGAAATTCTATCAATTATGCTATTTTTGTAGCATACATTAAGAAAATTATAGTTTATATCATACAGACACTAACATATTAAAGTAAACGCAGGTAGTGTGAATTTGGTGTAAAATTACTTCACCTGCAGAAATCTTTGTATTGGAGTTTTTCCTTTTTACTTATATGAACAATGTATATTCTATAACATATTCTATTAATATTCAATAGATTTTTATTTTTATTGGAGGTCTGAAGTACGTTGCTGTATTCTGCTAATCTCATGTCTATTGTCTACATTTCATAAAAACATCCTAATTTGGAAATTCTATCAATTATGCTATTTTTGTAGCATACATTAAGAAAATTATAGTTTATATCATACAGACACTAACATATTAAAGTAAACGCAGGTAGTGTGAATTTGGTGTAAAATTACTTCACCTGCAGAAATCTTTGTATTGGAGTTTTTCCTTGCCATCTTCCCCAAAAAAGAACACCTGTAGTGTAGTGTTGACCTCATCAACACTGTCTGAAAGCTGTAAAGAAAAAGACAAAGCTATTCAGTACAACAACAAAATATTCAATACAACAGAACTTTGATATTAAACACAACTAGGCACACAACATGTACCCACCTCTGTCCTATCCTGCCTTAGAAGCTCTTTCCTTGGTCGAATTACTTTCTTCAGCTTCAAAAAAGAGAGCAAAGTTCAAATAACTGACTCTTATTCACCCTTATTCTCTTGTGTTTATGCATATGTTTGTGTGTTAAGGTACAGTGGGATGTATATCCACTGTGAGATGTATATTTATATCTACCCTAAAGAAAATTATGAGTCTATTCAAATTGCTTGGGGCAGTCGTGGCATAATGGTTAGAGAGTCGGAATTGTAACCCAAAGGTCGTGGGTTCGAGTCTCAGTACCGACAGGGACTGTAGGTGAGGGAGTGAATGCACAGAGCTCTCTTCCACCCTCAATACCACGACTGAAGTGAGACCCTTGAGCAAGGCACCGAACCCGCAGCTGCTTCCGGGCACCACGGAATTGGCTGCCTACTGCGCTGGGTGTGTGTTTGTGCACTTCTCACTGCTGTGTGTGTGCACTTGGATGGGTGAAATGCAGAGCACAAATTTCAAGTATGGGTCACCATACTTGGCCACAAATCACGTCCTTTCCTTTTTAAATTAAAGTAGTTAAGCTACGTTCAAGCTACCCTTCCAGGGCTGTACGTTAACTTTTTTTTCACATAGCACTGGTGCTACAGAGGTTGAAAGTTTTGTAGCACAGGCCAAAAAGTTGTAGCACAAGTATAAAATGGCTGCCCACTGCTCCGGGTGTGTGTTCACGGTGTGTGTGTGTTCACTACTCACTACTGTGTGTGTGCACTTGCATGGGTTAAATACAGAGCACAAATCCCAAGTATGGGACACCATACTTGGCTACACGTCACATCACTTTTTTTTCAGCTTTAGTGAATTTCCTAGACCTCGACAACATGGCACACTGATACATCTGAATAGACTCAACATTTAAATCCAACTAAATTATATGAATTAAATAATAAATATAATAAAATAAAATAAAATAAATAAATAATAAATTCTAAATAATGTATGCATTTTTCTGATGCTCCTATCATGCACCAATCATGCATCAACCATTCCCACATACCTGTTGCACATCGGTCTCATCTCATGCCAGCATTAACAGAAACACAAAGCAGATACACCCTAATGACCACATTACTTACAATCCAGAATTTTTAAAATCCAGTCAGGAGAACTTTCTTTGTTCTGCACACCTTCATATAATTATACGCATTTACAACAAAGTGTTTTTAAACAACATTTACACTTATCAATTTGAGTGTGAAGGAAACACAGTGTCATATAATCAAATGTGAAAAGACATTCCATACCTTCTGAAATTCCTTCTTGTCCACATGCTCATTGCCATCAATATCAAGCATTTTGAAAGCAATATGAAATCCTGTTTGAGGTTCTGGAATCACAGTGCAGTTAAACTGAGTAAAGGAATGGATACCGACTTTCTGGAATATTCTGTGACCCCTCAAGTGAGCAAAAGAGACCCCCACCACCAAACACACACACACACGCAAATCGTATCGCTACATGGGGGAAAACTAATGAGTATAAAGCAAATTAATGAGATGATTTGGTGTATTGCAGATCAATGTCAGTCAATATCACTAATATAACTGTGATATAATTTTGATGTTATGGTAACTCCAGTATAGTTTCATAGCAAGCACTGCGTGAACATGCACAATATGAAATATATTTGGATTTGTCACTAAAATAGGAAAACTTTATATCAAAAACCAACATAGAGCTCTAAACATGCCTATTTGAATTTGTCTTTTTGTACATCTATTCCAGTGCAGACCAACTATTATCTTTGATTGTATTCAAGCAGGTAAAGAACAATAAATTGCAGTGCTGAAACTTCACCGTGATTATACAGTGAGTCCATTTTCTTCCTACCTGTCTTCTGTGAATTTTTGGGAAAGGAATGAGAATCGTAAGGACATGTTC
The DNA here is from genome assembly GCF_001515605.1 of Sinocyclocheilus anshuiensis. Taxonomy (NCBI): domain Eukaryota; kingdom Metazoa; phylum Chordata; class Actinopteri; order Cypriniformes; family Cyprinidae; genus Sinocyclocheilus; species Sinocyclocheilus anshuiensis. The sequence continues at coordinate 110,207 of NW_015548288.1, forward strand.
TGATTTTATTCCACTTAATGATTTTATCAACAATTTTTAATTGTCACAAAACAAGTCATCAAATTTCTAATTCAAACTAGACTATATGCTCATGCTGTATGTTTAATACTGCATGCAATCAGTGAGTACAATGATGCACGGACCATTTATAGTGTTTGTATTATTTCACAGCAGCCAGTCACTCTTCCTTATCACATTTCAATTCAGACTGCAATCTCAGCCAAAATGATTTTTTTCCATGATGCTGTTGATTCAGTAGTGGTGCAGAACGGTGCAGAATTATTTTGATACAGTGTCAAAGAATCAGACCTCAGGAATGTCACAAAAATAACTGCAAATTGTGAAGTACAGAACAAGTCCTGCTGAAAATGAGTAACTCTGTGTCCATTTTGGCTACAAATCACTATGACTAAAAATGTGTGTCCATCTGATAATCAAGCAGCTAAAAGCACAGAAGTCTAAGCAGTGACATACAAACTCTGGACTGGCACTGATAGGACACTGTGTATGAAATTATGTGGAAAGGTTAGGAAATACTTACTTGTGAGAATAGTGAGGAGAAACAGGTACTCCGTGTAAGAGATCAGCCCTGAAACAATGGTTCAGGAGATATTCAATGTTAATATTTTTAATTAAATCACTCAATTATGTAAATAGGAATATTTTTATAAACCATACCATTTTAAAAATTAAGTTTTCATTACAGCACTTGCTCAATGAGAGGAAGTTAGTACACATAAACACATGTACTTTACTTTGGCAAGTAGACTCTGGCATATGTGAGGCATGTGTTTGCTTAACATATACCTTTGTCTCCGATTCCTCTGAACATGTTGTTTCCTGCCTCAGCCCTGGAAGCCACCCTTATCATATCATCCACATCCTGTCCATGGACCAATCAGATATTAGGCAAAACTCTGACTGTGTCAGTGAGATTTCCAGCAAAATCACACATCATACACGTCACGATCATATAATAACAGTATTCACTTAGAACAAGTCTCTGTGTTTGGAGTAACATTCATGTGAACTAACATACACACTTACTGCTTTAGTCAGCATCTTTTTCTGTAGTTTGCCTGTAAGAGAGAAAGATCAAGGATTGCTGTAACAATATTTTGCAGCATAGTGAAAATCAACAGAAAAATAGCTTTGAGGCGTGTTGTGGTGTTTGAAAAGATCTTGGATTACATTACGCCCACTACATACTTCAATGTACACCATTACATTGAATGCAAGGCCTAACATGCAGAGATGATTAGTACCAGATAAACAGCATTTTCACTCAGATGCACACTCAAACCAGAAACACGCTTATATAAATGAGAATGTAAGTGAGAAGAACGTACATGTCAGCATTTTAGGGTCTTTGTGTTGTCTGGTCTCTCGCTGTAAGATTGCTTTGATGCATGTTATTAGAATTTTGTTGATAACAGCCCTCATAAAGAGTTTACATTTTATCAAATGTGGGTACCACTTTATTTTACAGTGTCCTTGTTACACATGTTCCATGTACTTACTATGGTAATAATAGTACATTATGCATAATTACATGCAACTAACCCTAAACCAAACCATATAGTAAGTACATGTTTTTAATGAATATTAATCATTATTTACTTGTGTAATTACACTTTCAAAAGGACACCTTAAAATAAAGTGTAACCCAAATGTCCAGTAGAACAAGAATGCAAGCACAATATCACATACTAATTTATACATAATACTGCCTGCCTAGTGTTTGTTTGTTTATTTGTTTTTGAGTGTTCATACATCCATATGGTGGTATGTCACTTACGGTCCACCTTCTCCATCATGACTGAATGGAGGAAGTCTCTGGGTGTCATGTATGGCTCCTCTTCATAGATCATGGAGGCAAACTGGTTAAACCGCAGACGTCTCATGGACACTGGTGGTACTGCGATCTCCTCCTTCTTTACAGATATACAAAAATGGAGAGAAATAGCAGATGTTTTATTTATGAGCAGTGCACCTCTACTCTATTTAGAGCTAGACTTGGACTCTATAATTATAAAACATTAGAATTGTGAATTATTTTCTTTGCAGTATATTGAAATAATGTTGAAACTGGAAAGTTCAGTGCCTTTTTAAACAAAAAGTCGGTGCCAATTCTATGACATTAAGCAGGAGGCAAGAAGGGGAGCAGTAATGTTATTAACTAAAATGAAACGCAAATTCTATAAATATATAATATAAAAAATTATATAAATATAAAATATTAAAAATTATTTTCATTAGTAGAAAAAAGCTAAATGAATACAAAATATAAATATTAGATGAAAAACTTTAAAAACTTAAAAATTGTAAATGTTGCCTTGACAAATAACTGAAATAATTAAGATGAAAACTTAAGTTTAAGTTTTAAACTAGTTTTAAACTTAAAGTTAAATTGAAATATTAAAAACTTATAAAAAAGACAATTGCACATAACAAAATTCTAAAACTTTAAAATTAAAATGTAAAGTATAAATATAAAAGTAAAACTAATTTAAAATATCAATGGATTCTATTATAATATATAAATACTAAAATAATACCGCAGGAGAGACATTGTGGACTCAAGATTTCATATTTGTTACTTTCTTTTGCAAAACAATAATTAAATACATTTATTAAAAAAAATATAATTTTCTTCAGCAAAGGTTTAAAATGAATAAAACACCTGTTATCATAAGAATACCTTAAAACAGTTTAAGCTGTTTATTGAATTTTTATGGTTACAGCAATATGTGGTCATGGTCATGGATATTAACTTCAATAATGAACTCCTGGCTCTGACTGTAACATCTTACTCTTTAAATTAGTTCTGTAGATTTTACAGATTTTAATTACACAATGAGTCATTAACCATACATTTAATTATGTTCCTAGTTGACACATACCGGTTAGGGATGTGCGCGACGACTAATTTGACTGTCGTTTAAACGAAAGTTTTGTATCCGACTAGTCTAAAAGCAAGAAACCCCCAAAAGATGGTAAGAAAAAAAAAACTCTGTGCGTGCGAGTAGCATATATTATAGCCTATATTTGAAATACTTAATCTATGAATCACACTGTCAAATCCCTCAATGAATTCCACTTGCCGCACACTTGCCTCGCGTTATCATCATTTCATTTTAGGCGGTCGTTAAAAAAAAAAAAAAAAAAAAAAGAAGAGTATACTACTCAACGTCGGCCAAAGCATAGCTTATTTATTCAAATCAGCTGGGGAAATGCAGAACAATGGAAAATCAATCAATAGCCTGACAGAATTCTTAATCTTCATATAACGTTATTAAACACAAGTCAAAAACAATAGGAAGGTTTATCAAGAAATAGCATTAAAACGACTTTTAAAAACGTACTCCGTGTACGCTATATCGTCTAAAAACAAAACAATGCAACAATGCCCATTTTACTTACTCAGACCATGCGTTATTTGTTCAGTGAAATTATCAACGTGGTCTGGTGAAAGACGGGACCTGAGGCGATTAACAATAAAATTCCTGCACTTGAAAAAACGCGCTCGGCAGGAACTGAAGTCGCAGGCACGCAGAGATAACGAAAAGCAAGCCGATAAGAGTTTCAGAAAGCGCCTGGACATCCCGCACCACCACCGAAGTGGGTGTTTGTTAGAGGAATAGACGGCGCGGACGGGACCGCAGCGCCGGCCGGTTGTAGTGAATGACGTGATTGACATTTGCTGGCTTTGGTAGAGGTTCTCAACCTTTTTTTCCACTGGGCCGCACTATGGTCCAAGTGCAAGTCTCACGGGCCGCAAGCATATCATTTACATATTACGTCACCAATACAAACCAACCAGAATTATAATAGCCTATTATAGCCTAAATATTATGATATCTAATCGATTACATTCATTGAAATAAATAATTATACTCCCCATTAATAAAACACCTGATGCTGTTGGGAGCTGACCAATTTTGTGAAATTCGGCTCGAAAGGAGTAACAGCACAATGAAGTTGCGATTGTAAGTTGCAGTCTGTAAAACGCGCACGGAAGCGCGACTTTGCAGAAAATGTGCGTTCACAAATGTAGCCTATGTTGATCCAAATATGGAAAGCACTTTCGAGTTTAATAATCTGAGGTTCTCTCCAGAGATGTTTTGCCACATTTCTAAAGACGGGCTCGGGCCGGTAATTCTGATAAGCTGTCGGACACGGCCGGGCTAGGGCCTGAGCGTCTCGGGCCGCAGGTTGAGAACCACTGCTCCAAGCTAACGCCTACGTGCCTGTATTGAATATAATTACGCATCGCTCCAGTAGAGCTATTGTAAGACAGTTTGACATTACACCGTTTACACAAAACTTTTCCGTTTCCTTCTAATTCAAAATAATCCCAGTATGGTCATTTTTGAACTCGCCGTAACTGACACGAAGAAAACGCATGCGAGGTCTGAGGTAAAAATGTAGTTTCCGCCCAGATAAACTTTTAAAAAG
>NW_015548288.1:114788-134020 GCF_001515605.1 Sinocyclocheilus anshuiensis
CAGGACACCGGCCCTCCAGGACCGAGTTTGGGCAGCACTGATTTAAAGGCTCAGGCAACCTTTGCAGGTTTTGAGGTAATTAGCTGATTAGGGTGTGACACCATGACTTTCCAATATTGAACTTTTTCACAATATTCTAATTTTCTGAGACACTGAATTTTGGGTTTTCATTATCTGTAAGCCATAATCATCAAAATTTCAAGAAATAAAGGCTTGAAATATTTCACTCTGTGTGTAATGAATCTATATAATATATGGGTTTCACTTTCTGAAATGAGGGACAAAAAATATTGACCTTTTTCATGATATTCTAATTTTTTGAGATGTACCTGTAGTAGCTACAGTTTGCTATGACACTATACAGACAAGAGCTCCACCTACAATGTGATGGCAACAGTGTTACTATCCAAACTATCTAAAATATATGTAGCTACATAAACAGCCATTTGCAAAAGAAGACATATTAGGATTTACTGAGACTCTACATAGGCTACAGTTTAGACACACTTCAATAAAACACGCGTAAACACGTTTAATAATGTAACGTTAAATATCAGTTGGTCCCACTTCAATACTTAAACTTTTAACAGATGACTGTATCAACATAGTGACTCTACGAACAAACAAAGGACATGACAGTACGCCCGTTAAGTCTTTAACTTCACAGACAACATGACACTCGAGGAAGTTGAGAAGTCATTTGAAAAGTTGTCTCTGACTAGAAGTTTGTTTACCTTCGCGTCCTGCGCGTACACGACGTGTGGCCAGAGTCTCCATCGCGGTTCATTTTTATAGTGAATAAATCCGCTTGCTACAACAGAGCCCAGAAGACCCGCTCCAACAGCACGACCATACCCTGTATTTCTGAGAGGCCAGAAACGTCCGACTGTACTCCGCAAACTAACGCCTAACCTGGCCCAAGACGCCATTATTACTCTGCGGGAAGTTTTTATCAGTCTACTTTGGTCGATAGTGAAGTACAGTGATAAGACGCTGTGATTTGGCGTCCCCATCCGGCTGCGAGTATATGTACACCGCTCCTGACTGCTGACTATAATCCTGTAATGGAAGTCGCATCTGCAGACTAGTTGTACAAGTAAATTAAACAATGCTGATGTTTTAGTCATTTTTAGTCATAGTCATTTGTTGCCACGCCGTGTATATTCTTGCGTAATGAAACATAACGTCTTATTCCGTTTACTCTGGAGAAGTGATATTAGAAATATTACTTTTATACCTATGATAACAGACATAGTGTTCCAGACAGATCAACAACTTTAATAATAATAATAAATGATAAGTGAAATGCTTCGTGTGGCTTATGGGACAGTAAAATACTGTAAATAGACTGTGGGGATTTATGACTGTATTGATAGCCCATGATGGGATATGAAAAGGAGGAAAGGATGGGACGGGGTAAAGTCCACACTCTGAAACACAGAAAAGCAGCTTATAGGTGAGAGAGCAGGTAAAGACCTTTAGCTCACCTATATGACAACACACCTGCTACATCAAAATACAAAATATGGTTTTTATATTTTTTTGTTAAGTAATTAAAATGTTTGTAATTCTCGTGCATTAGCCTACTGAAGACTGAAATTTATATAAAATACAAAACTATCGAAGAAGTATACTTGGGTGAAAATTCATAACTCTGACGTTAGCCCTGTCAGTCTGCTCACTCTCTGAATTGGCAAATTACACGTTGTTCTTGGTGTAATACTTTTATTCAGTAGGCTACTTTTTAAAATTGCGGTTTAGTTGATTCACAGCGTCTATGCGTAAGCTACGGCGTAGGTCCGACGCAGAAGTATAAATCAGCCTTTAGTCAGCATGAAAGACCAAGCACCGCTATTTTCCCACCTGCCTTTGCGTGGTCCACAATGTCGTCTCCGTTACCCGAAAGTTAAAGCGCGAGCCTTCACATTGTTTTAATTACACGAGACCTACATACAGTATGTGGATAAAGTCGTAAAAAGACACCTAGAATATATTGTCATTGTCGCGTTAAACCTAAAAAAATATAATACGTTTAGTAAATCAATAGCGTAAATCAGTCATACCTGTGTTAATATTACATTAAATTATGACTACATAAATGTAAATGCAAACATTTGTAGCTTTTTTACTCTCAAACTATACTGCATTTCCCACAGGCCTTTGCGACATGGGCGTGTTACCCAATGTCGTCTCCGTTAGCCGTAAGTTGAAGAATGAGTGAGCCAGTGAGAGAAAAGGACTGCGAATCACATAGAAGAATTTGTTTTAGTTACCTCAAGTGATGTTCATTTGAAAGTATTTCGAGACTTCGTACGTGTTTAGGTTTTGCACAGTTGTTACGCGTAGTTAGAGACCTCCGGGAGTTGTTTGTCTATGTTTAATAACTGATTAATGTGAGGCTCATCCGCTAGTCGGTTAGCAAAGCGCCTTTGCCGCTGCGATGATGGAAACTTGAGCAGCTCAAAGCAAACACTCATCCAGCTCTCCAGACCACCCAAACACAGTGAGTTTTACTTTTAAAAATACACTTTTAGCAACGGTGATATGGTGCTGTCTTACTAAGTCTCATAATTGCCGTTTTTATTTAGCGGATCAGCTGCTAGCGTACTAGCTGAACAGATTTATTACTTTGTTTTGGGTCTTTGTTGCTTGCAGAGGTCTCATACGTAAAAATAACTAATATTTATACGGACAAACGGCCAGTTACCCTGTTGTATAGTAGTCTTAACTGCTGTTTTTCGTATATAGTGAGTTATGAAATCTCGCTCTCTTTTTCAGGGACCCCTGTGCCAGGCAACAAAATGCAGACCATAAAGTGTGTTGTTGTTGGTGATGGTGCAGTGGGAAAGACCTGCCTGTTGATCTCCTACACTACTAATGCCTTCCCAGACGAGTACATTCCTACGGTTTTCGACAACTACAGCACTCAGACCTGTGTGGATGGCCGTGCCGTCAGCCTCAACCTGTGGGACACGGCCGGTCAGGAGGAGTACGACCGCCTGCGAACCCTCTCTTACCCACAGACGCACGTCTTCATCATCTGTTTCTCTGTGGCCAGCCCTTCCTCTCACGCCAACATCCGGCATAAATGGCACCCGGAGGTGTGCCACCACTGTCCTGGTGTGCCTGTGTTGCTGGTAGGCACTAAGAGAGACCTGCGAGGGGACAAGGAGACTCTGGAGAAGCTGAAAGAGCAGGGGATGAGTCCAACCACTCCGCAGCAGGGCAGCGCATTGGCCCGCAGCATTGGTGCGGTGCGATATTTGGAGTGTTCAGCCCTTCTGCAGGAGGGGGTCAGAGAGGTCTTCAACGAAGCAGTCAGGGCCGTTCTCTACCCCAATGCCAAGAAGCATGCCAAGAAATGTGTGCTGTTATAACTACGTGAGGGTGTGTGCGTGAGAGAGATTTTATGAAGGGTGGTATGTAAGTGTCATGTGATCGTCTCTGCAAATGTGTGTTGCTACCACTTTTTGTTCGTATTTCTACACTACAGTTAGCAATAGGTGCACATATTGTTAATGAGAGCGATTGAGACTGTGTGTGCTTGTGTATTTGTGCTTTAACTTTACGTACATATCACCTAAGACATAAATACGGTGTTGTAATCTTAAGTCAGGCAGACCAGGGCAGTGGAGTGGATTTGTCTGAAGGACTACAGGCATCGACGACTTCTGCCTTCCTATAAGGCCTTAAAAACTCCAGCATTTTTTTACGAATCACTCAGAGGATATTTCATGCACCAAAGTGTAAATTCAGACTGGATGTCTTATGAAGATGCTGTTTTTCCCTTACCGCATCAGTAACACAATTAGGAGGGCTCACAATCCACTTGATATGCATGGTATTTTAATGTGTGATCCTAAGGCTTGATGATCTACGTTTACCACAACATGCCATTTTTCTTGTATTGTTGCCTTTGTAGGGTTGATTGACTTTTAAATCAGGAAATTCTGTGGAATCCCAGTGTGCCTTTAGTGCTTGGCCCCTTCTCTGACATCTCATAAACTCCTTCCTCTCTGCTCATTTCATCTAGGGTGCTACTTTGGGTGCCAGTTGACATTTATTGCTGGAAAGGGCTGCTGAAAGTTTACAGAGAGCTGTTGTAGCTCACCTGCCTTCTATAAGAGCTGTAAATGAAGGGATATAGTGCTGTTTTATAACACTCTTGAGGTAGAAATGAAGATCATTGTATTTGGATCATTGTGCCTGAATCCTCACAATTTACAACCCTGTTTTTGAAAATGAAGTGCCACTAATATTTGTATTTTACCATGAATGTTGATTCACTCCAATGAAGTGCCCTAATAAGAACTGATGGAGGAGATAAACACTCTGTCTTTCATCTCCGTTATACAATGAAACATCCAGACGTACAAAAAGACTCGGAACATTCAGGTTTAGGCTTCATTTGGGTCCACATTTACATTTTATATATTGAATGTCTACTTTTTATATGATAAACATCAGCCGTTTTCTTTTTTTTTAGCCAAAGGCTGCTTTCTCAACAATTTTGTTTTTAGGACATCAATAACACACCAACAATTGGCTTTTTTTTTTTTGTATTAAAGCTGTTTTTATTTTTTGAAACTGTCATTATTTTAAGAATATACCTCCACTTGCATGAGAAAATAAACCAGTTTTAAAGTAAAACAGAATGGTTGGCTTCTGTTCTTTGACCTAAGATTTGTTTATGACATTCTGCATAAATGCAGAGAGAAAGGGGGAATGAGAAAGAAAGAACAGCTGCATCTCTCTGACATTCTTTACAATGCTTTCACAGTTAAACAAAACCATCAGCTGTGTATGTGTGATTTGTGTTGAGGCATTGTTAGAGTAATGATCTAATGTTTAGGTCTGAATGCTTAACATTTGTTTTCGAACGGGATGTCTTAGTTGGCATGTCTCACGTTCATGGATGATGTAACATTTTAGTGTTTGGTCTCTCAACCCACAATTGATTCCATCAAACCACTTTAAGATTAAAGCAAAAAAGGCTATGAAATTAGCTTAACCATATTTATATTTTTTATTCATGTTAATTAATAAAGATGGAATTAGGGCTGTGCGATATTGAAGAAAAATGCGATATGCGATAACTCATTAAATAATTCGATATGCGATACGTGAATTTAACGGTAAAAAGACTGTAAAAATGCTACAGTAAAAACGGTAAATTCCCCTACTATATACGGTGAAAAACTGTATTGGACATTACATTTATTGGACATTAAGACCGTAAATTTACATTCCCAGAATTCCCAGTTTTTTTGTTGAAATAACTATGTTTCTTCTTAGTTTTTTCGTATCAGTTTTGTATATTAGGGTTGTGTGTTATACCTAATGTTGTTAAATGAATGTTTATTGCATTATTTCAGTTTCATGTGTGTTACCATGATGGTGTTTGGTGTTTGTGTGAATTACACTGTGCACCTTCTATACTGTATATGTTATTATCTAATAGCTGCTTGTGATGGGCTTTGGTTCATCATGTGACTTTATCATCACCACCAGTTTTTGGTGGAATCCATTTATATTTTCATATATTTTCATTTTATAGTTTATATACGACTAGGCCTGTCACGATAACAACTTTTTGTTGTGCGATATATTGTCCCAGAAATAATTATTATAAGTGATATTATTGCCATTTTTTTATGTAACAGCATAATAATGCAAGAAGGCCTACACACTTCCAAATGACAACAAACTTTTAATTTTTAAGAATATTTAGATCATGGAAATTAAGTATCAAAATACTAGATACCTTAAAAAACCTGAATAAATAGTAAATAAAAATGTTTTAACAAAAAGTGCAAAGTAGCAAGTAGAAAAAAGAAAACTGCACAAATAACTTGTATGGAGATTTTTCCATCTACAGATTTTTCCCTGGCCTTCTTTTCTCTGTAAATTAAGGGTGCACACTATTGCTGAAAAACACAATCACTACTTAGCAGTCAGAAGTGCGTATGCACAAAGACACAGATCCTTAAACAAGGCCATATCTGCAAATTAAACTTTGTAAAAGCATTTTTTAAATTTGAACTAGCACCTCATGACTACACCACGTTATGTACGAGAAGCTGCAAAAGACACAGACGCAAGTGGAATGTACAAAACATGGTGACATTAATTTTTAAGTAAATATAATGTGCGATATATTGCGTCACCAAAAATTATTGAGGTCATGTACATAGCCTATATTGCGCAATAAGTCGATATATTGATTATTGCGACAGGCAAAAAGTGGTTAGTTGGAATATGTAATATAAGAATAATTAATCCTGAATTTGTGGATAATGTCATTAAAAGACATCTCAGTAGAAAGTGGTAAAATCATAAAAATATTGAATAATTTATGTTAATATTAAGAATGTTACTATTTTGATTATTAATCAATAACTTTTGATCATGCAAATGCAAATTAAGCATTCCAAATTTTAAATATCAGACAAATGTGTGAAGTGGTTTGTTATTTGTTAGTTTGGTGTATACAGTTTGTTGCTTCACTTTTGAAACAATAGCCTTTAACACATGCCAACCAATGCCACAATCTGTGTTGGCACAATTGCATTACATAATTTTAGACATTAAAGTGATAGTTGATCTAAAAATGAAAATTCTGCTATCCAAATTTTTGTCCATACAGTGGAAGGCTTTTGCCTAAGAACATGAAGGGAATTGTTACAGCCAACATTCTGCTGTGCTATTTCCAAAATCTACCATCGGACAAATTTTAAAAAAGTAATTCCATGATATCGTTGTAGTTCATTAAAAATGTCTATTTCTGAGCCTCCTGGAGTTTTGCTTTTACTTTGTTCTATTTTAATTTAGTTAAATGAGTATCCTCGCTTTGCAAATTAAACTGAACAGAGGAAAATGCAGTAAATATTTAATATGCGATCTACTATCCTTTGCTTGGCTGCATCTTTAGACCTGCAGGGGGAGCCAAACAAACAGGATCAGCTCTGAACAAAACAAACAGAAACGAAAAATACACATCTGCTACAGCCCGCGCATGCAGCAGCGGCTGCTGCGCATTCATTGCAAAAGCAAAGCAATTTGAGTTATTTATAGCTACTCATTAAATGAACTAAGCTTGCGTATAATATTCTTGAACGTTTAGCGCGCATGCTTTCACGCGTTACTTTTTCGCTATCTCCTAACAGCTAATCGACCGGGGTCAGGGAGATCCTCCTTCGGTCAAATTCTCAATCGACCCCGAGGACCCAGAGGCCTTCGAGCCGGATAACAGCAAAAGAGGAGCAGGTACGTACTCTCAAAGAATATAATGCTGATTTCATACAGTGTCTTCAGATGTCCATAAAAGTAAAAGAAAACAAAAGTGGAACAGAGAGGGAGGCGTGTGAGAGAGTAAAAAATCTAAACACCGCCTCTTTTTGTTTAGCTACAGCTTAATTCTCATGTGTTGTCGCCAGAAAATGAAGTATACTCCAGTAATTTCTGTATAAACAGTGTTGCAGTGATGTACTGTTCAGAAAACGAATTTGCTTTATATGTAGACTGTTATTATGTATTAGGTATTTAGGTTTAGTTATCTGAGGGTGTTGTGGTAAAGAACTCAAATCCAAAACTTACAGGTTTTAGTTCCAAAAGGGGAGTTCTAATAAAAGTGACTGCTAAATGACTTGCTTACCTGACTGTGACAGAATTATAATATCCATTAAGTCTGATTTGGTGGGTTGATGAATGATATGTTGTTTTTGTTTGTGTAGAATGTCAGACTCTGACAGCGATGAGGACCAGGACCGGCCCTTCCAACTAGCAGGGTTTCTGTTTGGAAACATCAATGAGAATGGACAGCTGGAAGATGACAGTGTGCTGGATATGGTAAAAGAGCAAATCCCTGCTCTTGACACAGGAAATCAATGACTTAAAATGGTCATGAAATGGGAATTCACCATATCTATTTTTAAATGCATGTTATTAATCTTTTTTTTATTATTATTTAAATTTTTAATCAGACTGTCATAACTCCGTCTTCCAGTGAAACCACAGATTTCTCGTCCTGAATGCGCTTAGTGGAGAGGGGCTAAAAAGGAATAATGAACTTCATATTGTATATATGCTTGTCAACTGTCTCTTTTTCTCTTATCAGGAGTCAAAGAAGCACCTGGCTGGTCTGGGCTCTCTGGGTTTGGGTTCACTTATTACAGAGATCACAGCCAGTGAGGAGGACACAGTTGAGCAAGAGCAAGACCAGAGCAACACTGACGCAGAGGGTCTGTCTGTGTTTCTGAAATTCGAAAAACTTTACTCCATGTGAACAGATTTGTGTGTGAATGTAGGATTTGTGTGTGTGAATGTAGGATGGGTAAGGAGCACAGAAGATGCAGTTGATTACTCTGATATCAGTGAAGTTGCAGAAGATGAAACCCGCAAATACAGACAGGCCATGGGCAACCTCCAGCCATCACGGAGAACAGGTACACACAGGCACAACTGGTGTTGAACACACTGATGTATATGCACAACTTAATTGCTGACATGTGTAGTTTGGTATGCAGATGAAGAGGAAGATTACGATGCTGATTGTGAGGATGTCGATGCCAAACTCATGCCGCCTCCCCCTCCCCCTAGTCAGCCAACCCCTGTCAAGAAAGAAGACACACCCACTCAGAACAGCAATGGTAAATGAGGCTTGTTATTGATGAGGAATCAGTCTGAATTTTGTGTGTGCTGTTCTTATTTCTTTTTATCATTTTTAGTGACCGATGAGGGTGATGGCATTATCCTACCTTCCATTATCGCTCCATCATCTGTGGGCGATAAGGTAGATTTCAGCAGTTCATCAGACAGCGAGAGTGAGAGCGATCGACCGTCTCAGGGTTCAGGGACAGAAGGACAGGCAGGGTGTCTTACCCTCCCTCTTGCGGGCATTATGCAGAAAGATGCTGCTAAAGCCCTGCCTGGAGTCACAGAGCTGTTCCCTGAGTTCAGACCTGGAAGGGTGACTGTTACACAATATCTCTTAGAAATAATCCAAAGTTTGCATTCAATTCTTAGTTTGCTTGCAGTGTTTCATGGTGAGTGTTAATGTTTTGGTTTAGGTGTTGCGGTTCTTGCGGTTGTTTGGTCCTGGTAAGAACATGCCATCTGTATGGCGAAGTGCTCGCAGGAAACGAAAACGGAAGCAGAGAGAGCCACAGTCAGACTCGGCTACAGGTGACAATGAATCACAGCCACTTGAGCCAGGGGCTAAGAAAAAATCAGGATGGGACTATGAGTATGCACCACTTCCACCACCGGAGCAGTGTCTGTCTGATGATGAGGTAAACCAGGCATATGCAACATTTCATGTCCACTTGGCCGCTTCATTAAATAGGCCTATGTTATGATGAGATCAGAAAGAAGACAGTCTGTTTCTATGTGTCTGTGTCTCTGCAGATCAACATGATGGCTCCGGTGGAGTCTAAGTTCCTGCAAGTATCTGGTGAAGGTGATAAGGTGTCTGAGATGAGGCCAAAGGTGGCTGAGTGGCGTTATGGTCCAGCACAGCTTTGGTATGACATGCTTGGTGTCCCAGAGGATGGCAGTGGCTTCTATTATGGGTTTAAACTCAGAGAAGACCAAAAGCAAGACAGTACTGAAACAGCGGCTAAAACTGCAAACCCTCCAGTTGCTGAACCAGTCAGTGAACAGGAACCACACCAAGAAGCACATGCTGAGGTCAGTGTAGTTTTTGGTGAATAAAACTAAATCTGTCAAAAATAGTTTTCATGACTTAAATTAAAGCTGAAATAAAATATAAATATTAGAAAGAAAACTGAAATGAAAGCTAGAAACACGGCCTTGGCAAGTAGCTATTAATGAATTGTGTCTCACACATTTACTAAAAATAGCTTACTTCTGCATTGCAAAATAAGGAAGGTAGAAATGTTTTGTATACTTTTTTTAATTCACAATGAAATTAAAGGCACAGTAAGTTGTGATAATAACAGCTTACAACTAAATTAATCTTATGTGTGCTTCTGTCTGTGTGTATTAGCAGGAGGATGATGTGTCTCCGATGCAGGATGAGTTGTTTTTAATGGTTACCCAGCTGCAGTGGGAGGACGACATCATCTGGAATGGAGAGGACGTGAAACACAAGGGCACTAAAACTCAGCGTGCCAGTCTGGCTGGGTGGCTGCCTACTAGCATGACCCGTAACGCCAATGCTTACAACGCTCAGCAGGGTGAGAGAACATAGCCATAATGCAACAAAAAACGAAGAAGGTCACACTGACAGTGCATCACATAAAACACATATTCATAGACACACCCTGACTGGTCTGTGGAATGAATGTATGCATGTTTTCCAGGTCTAAGTCGCAGTAATTCTCAGTTGGTTCCCTCAACCCCACCACCTTTGGTCAAAACTCCATCCATATCAGGCTCTAAGAGGGACAAACATAATCATGATCATCAAGGTACTGTCCTGTGTTTGTTCTGTGGTCATGTTTAAAGTTTGGCAGATGCTGTGAGGTTAATATGAATCATATCCACTCTTTGGGGCTCAGAATAGAACAAACTGAATTTGTATCTTCTTACAGTCGCTCATGAGGATGACACCCCGTGGTTCTCCATATTCCCGATTGATAACGAGGAACTTGTTTATGGACGTTGGGAAGACAACATAATCTGGGATGACCAGAGCATGGACCGCCTCCCTTCTCCTCCTATTCTTACTCTTGACCCCAATGACGAAAATATCATACTCGGTATTATATGTAACATTTTATACTTACTTCAGTCTTTACAACAGTGGTTCTGAACCTTTTTGTCTCCAAGGCCCCCTACTGTTTACAACAGTATTCATTGCCCCATGACTTTTTTCAGTTTTTTATGATTTGCTGGATAAGAATTTAGGATAAATATTTTAAAAAATATTTTTACTTCATCAAATATTTTATTAAATATATATTTTTTAATTTAATTAACTTACAAAAATCACATTTTAAAAATTAGGCTACCTCATATTCAGGTTTTCCAAGACCATGGGAATCCTGGTTCTTCAAAGAAAAAAAAAACAATTGAGGGGTTAAAGTAAAATAAAAACACACAACAAAAAAATCTTATTTTAAATTGTTTTTGTTTATTTTAATGCTGGTTTTGTCTTAATTTTAAATGGACAATTTTACTCACCCTTAAATTGTTCCAAACCTGAATGAGTGTCTTTCTTCTGTTGAGCACAAAAGAAGATATTTAAGAATGTTGTTAATAAAACACTTGACAGTAACCAGTGACTTCCATAGTAATTCAAAATATCTTCTTTTTTGCTCTGCAGAATAAATAAACTTATACAGGTTTGGAACAATTTGAGGGTGAGTAAATGATGATATAATTTTCATTTTTGGGCGAACTATTCCTTTAGGTCATCTTAAGGTTCCCTAGTTGGCACTGGCCCCCTGGTTGAGAACCACTGATTTAATTAAAGGTTATGTTTTAATGAAAATTAAAGGGCCATTAACAGAACCATGAGGAACCTCCCGTTCCTCTTCTACACCAAAAATATGCAAGTGTACATGGAACCTATAATTTGACTTTGATCTGTGTTTACAGAGATTCCAGATGAAAAAGAGGAGAGAGCCTCTCATTCACCCTCCAAAGAAAACAAGAAAGAGTCAGCACTGAAAAAAAGTCGCATTCTGTTGGGAAAGACTGGTGTCATCAAAGATGAACCTCAACAGGTAAGAGGAAGATAAGGAAAAGATGTGGAGTAAGGAAAAGAGAGCAAGTATGTGGAAAGTGGATGATGTGTGTCATGTGTGGCTCTTGTCTAGAATATGTCCCAACCGGAGATTAAAGATCCTTGGAATCTCTCAAACGATGAGTTCTACTACCCCAAGCAGCAGGGGCTCAGGGGCACCTTTGGAGGAAACATCATCCAGGTAGGACATTCAAACTAGGGATGTGAATGGGGACCCTGGTTCGAGTCTGATCTGGAAAATCTGGTCCCTGTGAGCCAACAGCCTTTTATATGTCCTGGGCATGTGCATAAGTCACTATGGAATGACCCTCTAAAAACAGTGTGTGCATAAAAGTGTGTCTGTCTGAATAGAACCCTTAAATGGGCAGAAACAAGAAAATGCCTGTCCATTTATAAGATTAGATTTTTAGTGCCATTTTCCAATAACACTGACTCAAATAATACAATTGATAGATTTAATAATTTGATATGAAATCGTCTTTCCTAATTTTGCTTTGCCTATTCTCTCATTTTTTTGTCAACATTTCTTTTGTCAGCACTCCATTCCTACTGTTGAGTTGAGGCAGCCCTTCTTCCCCACTCACATGGGACCTATGAAACTACGGCAGTTCCATCGACCCTCCCTTAAGAAGTACTCATTTGGAGCGCTGTCCCAGCCTGGCCCACACCCAGCCCAGCCTCTCCTCAAACACATCAAGAAGAAGGCTAAGGTAGACTGAAACAAAGAATTCAGTGTGTGTTTGTGAGTGACCGTGAGTGTTTGTTTGTGTGTAATATACATTGGCTTATTAAAGTTCTCACTTGTTCTTCATTTGTCTTGTTATATTTAAAAAATCTCTCAGATGCGAGAACAGGAACGTCAGGCATCGGGTGGAGGGGACATGTTTTTTATGCGCACAGCTCAGGATCTGACAGGCAAAGACGGAGACCTGATTTTGGCTGAATATAGCGAGGAGTATCCTCCCCTTCTCATGCAAGTTGGCATGGCGACCAAAATCAAGAACAACTACAAAAGAGTAAGTCACAAATTCAAGCTGACCACTGGGAGATTTAATGGTGACTTGTCATATCATGCGAGGGTCGATATAGAGCATGCATTGATGGACTTGTGACATGAACGAGGGCTTGATCTAGCTCTGGGCCTCTTTAATCTGTATTTTCATCTCATGAGTCTCAATAATAAGTCTTGGTCTGAATCTGGGTATCCAAGTCTGGTCACCCTTGATAATGGCATCATTAATGTTTCTGTCTGTAGAAACCAGGTAAAGACCCAGGAGCACCTGACTGTAAGTATGGAGAGACGGTTTACTGTCACACTTCACCATTCCTGGGATCACTACACCCTGGCCAGCTACTGCAGGTAACATACAAACACACTTTTGTCACAATTCTGTCACCCTGTGTCAAGTGCTTGTTTTCTTAAA
Source organism: Sinocyclocheilus anshuiensis (assembly GCF_001515605.1). Classification (NCBI taxonomy): domain Eukaryota; kingdom Metazoa; phylum Chordata; class Actinopteri; order Cypriniformes; family Cyprinidae; genus Sinocyclocheilus; species Sinocyclocheilus anshuiensis. The sequence goes on from NW_015548288.1 coordinate 127,923, forward strand.
CATATCATGCTGAAGTCCTTATATTGTCATTCCTTATGAATTATGTTGTAATTTTGTGTGTGTCACAGGCCTTTGAAAATAACTTGTTCAGAGCTCCCATCTACCTACATAAGATGCCTGAGACTGATTTCCTGATTATCCGGACAAGGCAGGGCTACTTCATCCGAGAGCTTGTGGACATATTTGTTGTGGGTCAGGAGTGCCCTCTCTATGAGGTGCCAGGACCCAACTCTAAACGAGCCAACACACACATTCGAGATTTCCTCCAGGTAGCACTGGCACCCATCCCTGCCTTCCTATTTTATTCTAGTTGTGTGTTAACAAGTGATAAGAAGTAATGTATGGATAAGTAGATTTTGAAAATGTAAAGGCTGATTACGTAGGAGAGTAGTAATATAAGCCGACTACTTGGTGTATTTAACATCTTCAGTTGTTTGTGCAAATTACAGTAGCATCGAGCCTTGTGGGACACCTATAGAAGTTTGAAATCCTGATCTTGTCTGAAATGCCTCTGGTGTTTTTTGGAGTGTATTTAAGTAATTTCTCTCTCTCTCTGTAGGTGTTCATCTATCGTCTGTTTTGGAAGAGTAAAGATCGTCCTCGTCGTATACGTATGGAGGACATAAAGAAAGCTTTTCCCTCTCACTCTGAGAGCAGCATCCGCAAACGCCTCAAACTCTGTGCTGACTTTAAACGCACAGGTGCACTTACACCCTCTATCATGCACACACATTCATCTTAAATCAAATCCTGAGATTAACTTGCAGTACAAGCTGAAAGTTTACCTACTGGTATTTTCATTATGAAATGTTGTATATGTGCAAGAAATATAGAACAGGAAGTCAAACTCAGAAAAAATGAAAGATGTTTTCAGTCACTGTGTGTGTGTTTTGTCAGAAAGGAGAATTGACAGATGCAGGAAGTACGTTTCCTGGTACTGGGAAGGTAGGACAGGAACAGACAGTTCTGATAAGGAAGTGCACCAGATAACATAATTCTTCCTTATCCTTGTTTCACACACACTTGTGCCCATATTAACTGGTTGCGAGGTCCACACAGAATAACAGGAGTCCAAACATCCAAACTGTCTGTGCTGTAAATCTGTCTAAATCTTGATAATTTTTATCCACAGTTTGGATTACATTCTGTGTAAGATGTAAATGTGGTGTAAATCAGATCTCATGATGGGCAAGTTTGTATTTATTTCAAATACACACTCCCAATAACCGTTTTATAATTTATGACCATTATTCAAGGAAGTTCATTGTAGTATCCCAGAACTCACTGCATTTTGTTTTAAAGCTGCAGGTCTGCAGCATAAACACTGTGAGTGTCAAAAGCACCATGCGAGTCATGTATAACAGATGCAGTTTGTGTGAAACAGGCCTTACACAGAATACCACAAAAAACTTTTCACACTTGGCATTTTTCAAACATTTTTTGTCTCCAACAATAAAAAAAATCATCAAGATTTGACCACAGATATTTGTCACTCACTACTGATAAAACTAGTTAGAGAGGAAGAAACGAGTATGGAGGCCCAGTTACACTTCTCTCCTCTGTCCTGTACTGAAGCTGTTTCATTCACAATCTTTCAGGAATGGATTCTAACTGGTGGGTGCTAAAACCTGATTTTCGGCTTCCTACCGAAGAGGAGATCAGAGCGATGGTCTCTCCAGAGCACTGTTGTGCGTACTACAGTATGCTGGTGGCAGAGCAGAGACTAAAGGTTTGCACATGCAAACTTCATATCTCTATGTGCATGATTTTCTTCCAGATCCACACCAGCTAATGTACACTGTTCTCTCTCCCAGGATGCTGGTTATGGTGAGAAGTCTTTTTTTGCACCTGAGGAAGAGAATGAAGAGGAATTCCAGATGAAGATTGATGATGAGGTCAGAGGTTTAATGAGTATATTTGAATACTGTATTTGTGATGGATTTAGTCCGTTTTATATGGTTTGATTATATTCATGTGGTGGTATGATCAGGTACGCACTGCCCCATGGAACACAACTCGGGCGTTCATTGCAGCCATGAAGGGGAAGTGTCTCCTGGAGGTCACAGGGGTCGCTGACCCCACTGGCTGTGGAGAAGGATTCTCATACGTTAAAGTCCCTAACAAACCTACACAGCAGAAGGTATGTGCTTTCTGACCCATTTAGCACAGCTCCTGGCAATTAAATGTTTCAGATGCATGAGAATATTCCACACACCCACATTTCAAACAATGTGTTACCTGTTTTTTCCTTAGGATGATCGAGAGCCCCAGCCAGTGAAAAAGACAGTGACAGGGACTGATGCTGATCTGAGACGTTTGTCCCTCAAAAATGCCAAACAGTTGCTCCGCAAGTTTGGAGTTCCTGAGGAAGAGGTGACACTAAACTAACAAACTAATCAAAGATACCGCCTCTGAATAAGCTAATCACTTAATAGTTACCTGAGAAGGTGCTGTGTGTGTTTTTTGTTGTTGTTTTGTTTTTTTCAATATTATTAACCTTATCTCTAATGATATGAATGTTTATTGGTGGTAAAAACCTCTATATGCTCTAATACATATATGTATGTGTGTATTTAGATAAAGAAACTGTCCCGTTGGGAGGTGATCGACGTTGTGAGGACCATGTCTACTGAACAGGCTCGTTCAGGGGAGGGGCCTATGAGTAAATTTGCTCGCGGGTCTCGATTCTCTGTAGCAGAACATCAGGAACGTTACAAAGAGGAGTGCCAGAGGATCTTTGACCTGCAGAACAAGTGAGAACCTGAGAGAAATGAGCAGGGTTCTCAGCTTTTCATTCTGCACAGTCATGCTCAAAAAATGTTTTGCAGTAGCTCTGGTTATACCAGTTAGGTTATCAAAATGGTTACATAAAATTAATTTTGATTAATGTTACAATGCTCTTCTGTATGTGAAATGAGTCATTGTGTGTATTTTTGTGTTTTAGAGTATTGGAGTCCACAGAGGTGTTATCGACGGACACGGACAGCAGCTCAGCGGAGGACAGTGATTTTGAGGAGATGGGCAAGAACATTGAGAACATGCTGCAGAATAAGAAGACCAGCTCTCAGCTGAGCAGAGAGAGAGAAGAACAAGAGAGAAAAGAACTACAGCGGATGCTGATGGGAGAGGACAATGAGAGAGAGAGAGGCCGCAAAGAAAGACGCAAAGGCTGTACGTGTGTGTGAAATTGAGCTTGTCAGTACTCAGTACCCAGATTGTTGTCTGTCTCTGTATCTAATAACTCAGCATCTGTTTGTGCATTGTAGCAAGTGCCCTTTCCACCAGCTCTCACAAAGATGATGATGCTTCCTCCGTCACTAGCCTAAACTCTTCAGCAACAGGGCGAAGATTGAAAATTTATCGCACCTTCTGTGATGAGGATGGCAAAGAATATGTGCGCTGTGAGACCGTACGCAAAGCGTCTGTTATTGACGCTTACTTGCGGATACGTACCACTAAGGATGATGATTTCATGTAAGTGTCTATTTGTGTACTTAGTAGAGTTATTGTGATACCATAAGTTTAATAGTTGGTACTAGTACACACTAATAGATAATATAGTATTAAACACAGTTTTATTAAAAAAGTTAAAATAATAATAAAAATAACATTTGTGTGTCTCCCTGAATGTGTCTGCAGTCGCAAGTTTGCATTGTTTGATGAGCAGCACAGGGAGGAGATGAGAAAGGAACGACGAAGAATTCAGGAGCAGCTGCGGCGCCTCAAGCGAAACCAAGAGAAAGATAAATTTAAAGGTCCGCCTGAGAAAAAGGCGAAGAAGGCCAAAGAACGACCAGACCTGAAGGTACAAAATTAGAAATGCACTCCTACTCATCACTGATCCTTGTTTCGCACAACTTCTGAAAGTGTCTTGCTGTGAATGAAATGAACGCATGATATTTTCCTGCATAGACTGATTCAAATGTTTTTGGTGTCCACAGCTGAAATGTGGAGCTTGTGGTGCTATTGGCCATATGAGGACCAATAAGTTCTGCCCATTGTACTACCAAACCAATGCCCCACCCTCTAATCCGGTGGCAATGACAGAGGAGCAGGAAGAGGAGCTTGAGAAGACTGTGATCCACAATGACAATGAAGAACTTATTAAAGTAGAAGGAACCAAGATTGTGCTTGGAAAGCAACTCATTGAGAGGTAAAACAAACCTGGTAGTTGATGCATAATGCAGGGCTTAAAGTTCTCCGGCACCGTGCCGGATCTCCGGCATGCGGCATTTGGCTGGGAAAAAAAGTCGTCCTACATTTAAAAACACTTGTTGATATCACGTTCAAGTTCATGAGTTCGCCTACCAATGTATGAGAGGAACACAGCTTTCACTCTCAACCAAACTAACATTACTAGCCAATCAGAAGTTTTTGCTCTTATAAACACGAGATGCGCATTAGCTGATGAATGGAAAAGAAGTCTGGTTCTCGAGCGCGACACATTGAAAAAGCTGCGAGGTGCAATGATCAAAGATTTCCATCTAGCATCATATTTACATAGAAAAGCTATTAAAAAAGCAGCGGAGCTTTGTAAACAGCTCAGAGTAATCACGTCATCTCCATAAGAACGATATGATTGCCAGAACAAATTGTTTCCGGGATTTTCACACATGATCTCTTAACGGTAATTTACCAGTAAAGACTGTATAGCCTTGTCCAAATACCCACACTTGCGGTCTTTGCACTTGACCACTTGACTACTTATATGATGTATTTCCTGTATTTGGCCCAAGTGTTCAAGTGAGGATGAAGACCACAAGTGTGTGTCGAACTTTTCATTACCTGATGGGACACACTTGTAGTGTTGTAAAAATGCAAGTGTTTACATAGCTTAATTTTAATTTTAAATACTTTGCATTTTAAAATCAACTTCTAAATGTCTGTTCAGTAGTCCCTATAACATGACAATTTTAATTTGTGGTGCTTCTAATTAAGTGATAAAAAGCAGTTGCAAATGTTGTACAAAATAAATATCACCACTACTCATCTTTGCACCAATAAAACGTAAAAACACTGTTTTTCTACCAAATTATATGTAATATCTAATTACTATATTAATATTTAACTTGCATTGGAAAGGTTTCCATAACCTCTCGCGAGATCTCGGCAAAAAGTCTCACGATTTATTTCCAGAACATGATGCATGATGGGATACACTAAGCCTCGAATAGCGCTCCGGAATGGTATTCGAGATAGTGTGGATTTAGTGTGCGTTAAGGGCACTGCGCTCTGGCGTTTTTAAGACCTGGGACAGTCTTGCGCACTTACTTCCTGTCGCGCGTATGTGTGGGTATGTGTGGAAGGGGCTAAACTCTTCCTCTGCATATGCGGTGAGTTTGGGTTGCTTTACGTTCATCTGGGAAAACTCACTTGATTTGTAACGTAAATCATTTAAACATATGCCAACACAGGAGAATACATCAACATATTTCTAAATATGCGATTTATTGTACATTGTGATTTCAAAATAAAAGTTTCTGACTTTGCATGTGGCCAAATATTAAAATTAAATGGATTTAAACAACGTTGAATCACATGAAACATCACCAGGCCGTTGGCGCCCTCTGCAGGCATTTGTTATAATATAGGCATATTACATTATGTATTTAAAGCTGCAGTCCGTAAGTTTTGCCTCTTTGTCGCCATCTCTGTTTGAAAACCTGGAATTGCAGTTACTTGCGGAATTATCTTCCTTGCGTGGGTTGTACTCTGGCAAGGCTCCAGCGCGGTTGAATCTAATGTTTTGAGGACGGAGTATGTGTGGCAGTCAGTCACCGCACCGATGTGAATCCTATACTTAGTAATCACAGATTCTAGCCTACGTCTTGGAATATATAACCCAAATATTAATTTTCACCGTATATTGTCATCTGAACAAGGAAGTAACAAGTCTGCAACGTTTGTTCTGACCAACTGAGGAAAAAAGCATTACAATAAATCGTGCTACCAATGGTGATTTAATCTAACGATCGATTAGCTCATATCACATCAAACTGTGCAAATTATTTTTATTGTTATTCTTTATTCTCAGATTATTAATGTTAACAACATCAGCATTGCGTGACTATGAGTATAGTGTGTGTGTAGATTTCAAT